>NW_027489404.1:0-46207 GCF_050948215.1 Halictus rubicundus
GGATAGGATAGAGGATAGGATAGGATAGAGGATAGGATAGGATAGAGGATAGGATAGGATAGAGGATAGGATAGGATAGAGGATAGGATAGAGGAAAGGATAGGAAAGTGGATAGGATAGGATGGATGATAGGATAGAGGATAGGATAGGATAGGATAGAGGATAGTATAGGATAGAGGATAGGATAGGATACAGGATAGGATAGGATACAGAATAGGATAGGATAGAGGATCGGATAGAGGATAGGATAGGATAGAGGATAGGATAGGATAGAGGAAAGGATTGGATAGAGGATAGGTTAGGATAGAGGATAGGATATGATAGAGGAAAGGATAGGATAGAGGGATAGGATAGGATAGAGGATAGGATAGGATAGAGGAAAGGATAGGATAGAGAAAAGGATAGGATAGAGGATAGGATAGGATAGAGGATAGGATAGAGGATAGGATAGAGGATAGGATAGAATAGAGGATAGGATAATATAGAGGATAGGATAGGATAGAGGATAGGATAGGATAGAGGATAGGATAGGATACAGGATAGGATAGGATAGAGGATCGGATAGAGGATAGGATAGGATAGAGGATGGTATAGAATAGAGGATAGGATAAGATAGAGGATAGGATAGGATAGAGGATAGGATAGGATAGAGGATAGGGTAGAGGAAAGGATTTGAAAGTGGATAGGATAGGATGGATGATAGGATAGAGGATAGGATAGAGGTTTGCATAGGATAGAGGATAGTATAGGATGGAAGGTAGGATAGGATAGAGGATAGGATAGGATAGAGAGGATAGGATACAATAGAGGATAGGATAGAGGATAGGATAGGATAGAGGATAGGATAGGATAGAGGATAGGATAGAGGAAAGGATAGGAAAGTGGATAGGATAGGATGGATGATAGGATAGAGGATAGGATAGAGGATTGGATAGGATGGAGGATAGTATAGGATGGAAGATAGTATAGGATAGAGGATAGGATAGGATAGAGGATAGGATACGATAGAGGATAGGATAGGATAGAGGATAGGATAGGATAGAGGATAGTATAGGATAGAGGACAGGATAGGATAGAGGATAGGATAGGATAGAGGAAAGGATAGGATAGAGGATAGGATAGGATACATGATACAATAGGATAGAGGATAGGATAGGATAGAGGATAGGATGAGGTAGAGGATAGTATAGGATAGAGGATAGGATAAGATAGAGGATAGGATAGGATAGAGGATAGGATAGGATAGAGGATAGGGTAGGATAGAGGATAGGATAGGATAGAGGATAGGATACGATAGAGGATAGGATAGAGGATAGGATAGGATAGAGGATAGAGGATAGGATAGAGGAAAGGATAGGGAAAGTGGATAGGATAGGATGGATGATAGGATAGAGGATAGGATAGGATAGGATAGAGGATAGGATAGGATAGAGGATAGGATAGGATACAGGATAGGATAGGATACAGGATAGGATAGGATAGAGGATCGGATAGAGGATAGGATAGGATAGAGGATAGGATAGGATAGAGGAAAGGATTGGATAGAGGATAGGTTAGGATAGAGGATAGGATATGATAGAGGAAAGGATAGGATAGAGGATAGGATAGGATAGAGGATAGGATAGGATAGAGGAAAGGATAGGATAGAGGAAAGGATAGGATAGAGGATAGGATAGGATAGAGGATAGGATAGAGGATAGGATAGAGGATAGGATAGAGGATAGGATAGAATAGAGGATAGGATAATATAGAGGATAGAATAGAAATAGAGGATAGGATAGGATAGAGGATGGGATAGGATACAGGATAGGATAGGATAGAGGATCGGATAGAGGATAGGATAGGATAGAGGATGGTATAGAATAGAGGATAGGATAAGATAGAGGATAGGATAGGATAGAGGATAGGATAGGATAGAGGATAGGATAGAGGAAAGGATAGGAAAGTGGATAGGATAGGATGGATGATAGGATAGAGGATAGGATAGGATAGGATAGAGGATAGGATAGGATAGAGGATAGGATAGGATACAGGATAGGATAGGATACAGGATAGGATAGGATAGAGGATCGGATAGAGGATAGGATAGGATAGATGATAGGATAGGATAGAGGAAAGGATTGGATAGAGGATAGGTTAGGATAGAGGATAGGATATGATAGAGGGAAAGGATAGGATAGAGGGATAGGATAGGATAGGAGGATAGGATAGGATAGAGGAAAGGATAGGATAGAGGAAAGGATAGGATAGAGGATAGGATAGGATAGAGGATAGGATAGAGGATAGGATAGAGGATTGGATAGGATAGAGGATAGTATAGGATGGAAGGTAGGATAGGATAGAGGATAGGATAGGATAGAGGATAGGATACGATAGAGGATAGGATAGAGGATAGGATAGGATAGAGGATAGGGATAGGATAGAGGATAGGATAGGATAGAGGATAGGATAGGATAGAGGATAGGATAGGATAGAGGATAGGATAGGATAGAGGATAGTATAGGATAGAGGACAGGATAGGATAGAGGATAGGATAGGATAGAGGAAAGGATAGGATAGAGGATAGGATAGGATACAGGATACAATAGGATAGGGGATAGGATAGGATAGAGGATAGGATAAGGTAGAGGATAGTATAGGATAGAGGATAGGATAAGATAGAGGGATAGGATAGGATAGAGGATAGGATAGGATAGAGGATAGTATAGAATAGAGGGTATGATAAGATAGAGGATAGGATAGGATAGAGAACAGGATAGAGGAAAGGATAGGAAAGTGGATAGGATAGGATGGATGATAGGATAGAGGATAGATAGAGGATTGGATAGGATAGAGGGATAGTATAGGATGGAAGATAGTATAGGATAGAGGATAGGATAGTATAGAGGAGTAGGATACGATAGAGGATAGGATAGAGCATAGGATAGAGGATAGGATAGGATAGAGGATAGTATAGGATAGAGGATAGGATAGAATAGAGGATAGGGAAGGATAGAGAATAGGATATGATAGAGGATATGATAAGATAGAGGATAGATAGGATAGAGGATAGGATAGGATAGAGAACAGGATAGAGGAAAGGATAGGAAAGTGGATAGGATAGGATGGATGATAGGATAGAGGATAGGATAGAGGATTGGATAGGATAGAGGATAGTATAGGATGGAAGATAGGATAGGATAGAGGATAGGATAGGATAGAGGATAGGATACGATAGAGGATAGGATAGAGATAGGATAGGATAGATAAGGATAGGAATAGGATAGAGGATAGGATAGTATACTTGATAGGATAGATACAGGATAGGATAGGATAGAGGATAGGATAGGAATAGAAGAAGGGTAGGGATAGAGGATAGGTTAGGATAGAGATAGGATATGATAGAGGAAAGGATAGGATAGAGGATAGGATAGGAGAGAGGATAGGATAGGATAGAGGAGAGGATAGGATAGAGGATAGTATAGAATAGAGGATATGATAAGATAGAGGATAGGATCGGATAGAGGATAGGATAGGATAGAGAACAGGGATAGAGGAAAGGATTGGAAAGTGGATAGGATAGGATGTATGATAGGATAGAGGGATAGGATAGAGGATTGGATAGGATAGAGGATAGTATAGGATTGGAAGATAGGATAAGGATAGAGGATAGGATCGGATAGAGGATGGGATACGATAGAGGATAGGATAGAGGATAGGATGGATAGGCTTCACTTGCACCGTTCACTTTCACTCCACGCTGCACTTCACCACACTCTTCACGTCACTTCACTCTTCACTTCACGGCACTCTACCTTTACTGCACTCTGTCACTGTCTCTTGCACGCTTCACTTCACTGTCACTCTGTCACTTCACTTCACGCTTCACTTCACTTCACTCTTCACTACACTTCACGCTGTCACTGTCACTCTTCACTTCACGTCCACTCTTCACTTCACCTTACTCGTCACTTCACTTCACTCTTCACGTTCACTTGCTTCCCTTCACGTCCCCGATTCACTTCACTTGCATTCATCACTTCACTCTTCACTTCACTCTTCAATTCACTTCACTCTTCACTACACTTCATTCCTTACTTCACTTCACTCGTCACTTCACTTCACTCTTCACCTTCACCTCACTCTTCACTTCAATCTTCACTTCACTTCACTCTTCACTGTCACTCTTCACTTCACTCTTCACTTCACTCACTCTTCACTGTCACCACACTCTTCACTGTCACTGCACTCTTCACTTCACTTCACTCTACACTTTACTTCACTATTCACGTCACTGTCACTCTTCACTTCACTTCACTCTTCACTTCACGTCACTCTTCACTTCACTTCACTTCACCCTTGCACTTCACTTCACTCTTCACTTCACTCTTCACTTCACTTCACTCTTCACGACACTTCAGTCCTTACTTCACTTCACTCTTCACTTCACTTCACTCTTCACTGTCACCTCACTCTTCACTTCACTCTTCACTTCACTTCACTGTCACTCTTCACTTCACTTCACTCTTCACTTCACTTCACTCTTCACTTCACTTCACTCTTCACTTCACTCTTCCCTTCACTTCCCTAATCACTTCACTTCATTCATCACTTCACTCTTCACGTCACTCTTCAAGTTCACTTCACTCTGTCACTACACTGTCATTCCTCACTACACTTCACTCGTCACTTCACGTCACTCTGTCACTGCACCTCCCTCTTCACTTCACTGCACTCTTCACGTCACTGCACTCTTCACTACACTTCACTCTTCCCTTCAATGTCACTCGTCACGTAACTTCACGTCTTCACTTCACATCACGTCTGTCCCTTCACTTCACGCTTCACTTCACTTCACTCTTCACTGCACTTCACTCTTCCCTTCACTTCACTCTTCCCTTTCACTTCACTCTTCACTTCACTTCACTCTTCACTTCACTCTTCACTTCACTCTTCACTTCACGCCACTCTTCACTTCACCACACTCTTCACTTCTACTTCACTCTTCACTTCACTTCACTCTTCATTTCACTTCACCCTTCACTTCACTTCACTCTTCACTTCACTCTCACTGCACTTCACTCGTCATGTACACTCCACTCGTCACTTCACCTCACTCTTCACTTCACTGTCACTCTTCACTTCACTTCACTCTTCACTTCACTCGTCCCTTCACGTCCCTGATTCACTGCACTTCATTCATCACTTCACTCTTCACTTCACTTCACTTCACTCTTCACTTCACTTCACTCTTCACTTCACTTCACCCTGTCACTTCACTTCACCCGTCACTTCACTTCACTCTTCACTTCACTCTTCACTTCACTTCACTCATCACTTCACTTCACTCTTCCCTTCAATTCACTCTTCACTTAACTTCACTCTTCACTTCACATCACTCTTCCCTTCACTTCACTCTTCACTTCACTTCACTCTTCACTTCACTTCACTCTGCCCTTCACTTCACTCTTCCCTTCACTTCACTCTTCACTTCACTTCACTCTTCACTTCACTCTTCACTTCACTCGTCAATTCACTTCACTCTTCACTACATCTTCATTCCTTACGTCACTTCACGCTTCACTTCACTTCACGCTTCACTTCACCTCACTCTGTCACGTCACTCTTCACGTCACTTCACTCTTCACTTCACTTCGACTCTTCACTTCACTTCACTCTTCACTTCACGTCACTTCTTCACTTCACTTCACTCTTCACTACACTTGCACTCTTCCCTTCACTTCACTCTTCACTTCACTGCCTCTTCCCTTCACTTCACTCTCACTTCACTTCACCCGTCACCCCACTTCACTTTTCACTGTCACTTCACTCTTCACTTCACCGTACTCTGTCACTACACTTTCACTCTTCACTTCACCTCACTCTTCACTTCACTTCACTCTTCACTTCACTTCACTCTTCACTACACTCCACTCTTTACATCACCTCACTCTTCACTTCACTTCACTCTCCCCTTCACTCTTCCCTTCACTTCCCTATGTCACTTCACTTCATTCATCACTTCACTCTGTCACTTTACGCTTCAATTCACTTCACTCTTCACTACACTTCATTCCTCACTACACTTCACTCTTCACTTCACTACACTCTGTCACTTCACCTCACTCTTCACTGTCACTCTCCACTTCACTCTTCACTTCACTTCACTCTTCACTACACTTTCACTCTTCACTTCACTCCACTCTTCACTTTCCTTCACTCTCCACTTCACATCACTCTTCACATCACCTCACTCTTCACTTCACTTTCACTCTTCACTTCACTTCACTCTCCCCTTCACTCTTCCCTTCACTTCCCTATTCACTTCACGTCATTCATCACGTCACTCTTCACTTCACTCTTCAATTCACTTCACTCTTCACTACACTTCATTCCTCACTTCACTTCACTCTTCACTTCACTTCACTCTTCACTTCACCTCACTCGTCACTTCACTCTGTCACTTCACTTCACTCTTCACTTCACTTCACTTCACTCTTCACGTCACTGCACTCTTCACTTCACTTCACCCATCACTTCACTTCACCCTTCACTTCACTTCACTCTTCACTTCACTTCACTCTTCCCTTCACTTCACTCTTCACTTAACTTCACTCTTCACTTCACATCACTCTTCCCTTCACTTCACTGCTTCACTTCACTTCACTCTTCACTTCACCTCACTCTTCACTTCACTCTTCACTTCACTTCACTCTTCACTTCACTTCACTCTTCACTTCACTTCACTCTTCACTTCACTTCACTCTTCGACTTCACTTCACTCTTCACTACACTTCACTCTTCCCTTCACTTCACTCTTCACGTTCACTTCACTCTTCCCTTCACTTCACTCTTCACTTCACTTCACCCTTCACCCCACTTCACTTTGTCACTTCACTTCACTCGTCACTTCACCTTACGCTTCACTACACTTCACTCTTCACTTCACCTCACTCTTCACTTCACTTCACTCTTCATCTTCACTTCACTCTTCACTACACTCCACTCTTACATCACCTCACTCTTCACTTCACTTCACTCTCCCCGTCACTCGTCCCTTCACGTCCCTATTCACTTCACTTCATGCATCACTTCACTCTTCACTTCACTCTTCAATTCACTTCACTCTTCACTACACTTCATTCCTCACTACACTTCACTCTTCACTTCACTACACTCGTCACTTCACCGTCACTCTTCACTTCACGCTCCACTTCACTCTTCACTTCACTGCACTCTTCACTACACTTCACTCTTCACTTCACTCCACTCTTCACTTTCCTTCACTCTCCACTTCACATCACTCTTCACATCACCTCACTCTTCACTTCACTGCACTCTTCACTTCACTTCACTCTCCCCTTCACTCTTCCCTTCACTTCCCTATTCACTTCACTTTCATTCATCACTTCACTCGTTCACGTCACTCTTCAATTCACTGTCACTCTTCACTACACTTCATCACTCACTTCACTGTCACTCTGTCACTTCACGTCACTCTTCACTTCACCTCACTCTTCACTTCACTCTTCACTTCACTTCACTCTTCACTGCACTTCACTGTCACTCTTCACTTCACGTTCACTCTTCACTTCACTTGCACCCATCACTTCACTTCACCCTTCACTTCACTTCACGCTTCACTTCACTTCACTCTTCCCTTCACTTCACTCTTCACGTTAACTTCACGCTTCACTGTCACATCACTCTTCCCTTCACTTCACTCTTCACTTCACGCTCTCTTCACTTCACTGTCACTGCTTCTCTTCACTGCACTCTTCACTACACTCCACTCTTCACATCACCTCACTCTTCACTTCACGTCACTCTTCACTTCACTTCACTCTCCCCTTCACTCATCCCTGTCACTTCCCTATGTCACTGTCACTTCAGTCATCACTTCACTCTTCACTTCACTCTTCAATTCACTTCACTCTTCACTACACTTCATTCCTCACTTCACTTCACTCTTCACTTCACTTCACTCTTCATTTCACCTCACTCGTCACTTCACTCTTCACTTCACTTCACTCTTCACTTCACTCTTCACTTCACTCCACTCTTCACTTTACCACACTCTTCACTTCACTTCACGCTTCACTTCACTTCACTCTACACAATACTTCACTCTTCACTTCACTTCACTCTTCACTTCACTTCACTCTTCACTTCACTTCACTCTTCACTTCACTTCACCCTTCACTCCACTTCACTCTTCACTTCACTCTTCACTACACTCCACTCTTCACTTCACCTTACTCTTCACTTCACTTCACTCTTCACTTCACTCTTCCCTTCACTTCCCTAGTCACTTCACTTCATTCATCACTTCACTCTTCACTTCACTCTTCAATTCACTTCACTCTTCACTGACACTTCATTCCTTACTTCACTTCACTCTTCACTTCACTTCACTCTTCACTTCACCTCACTCTTCACTGCAATCTTCACTTCACTTCACTCTTCACTTCACTCTTCACTTCACTCTTCACTTCACTCCACTCTTCACTTCACCACACTCTTCACTTCACTTCACTCTGTCACTTCACTTCACTCTTCACTTGCACCTCACTCTTCACTTCACTGCACTCTGCACTTCACTTCACTCTTCACTTTACTTCACTCTTCACTTCACTTCACTCTTCACTTCACCTCACTGCTTCACATCACTCTTCACTTCACTTCACTCTTCACTTCACTTCACTCTGTCACTGCACTTCACTCTTCACTTCACTTCACTCTTCACTTCACTTCACTCTTCACTTCACTTCACGTCTTCACTTCCCTATTCACTTCACTTCATTCATCACTTCACTCTTCACTTCACTCTTCAATCCACTTCACTCTTCACTACACTGTCATTCCTCACTACACTTCACTCGTCACTTCACTTCACTCTTCACGTCACCTCACTCTTCACTTCACTCTTCACTTCACTCTTCACTTCACTTCACTCTTCACTTCACTCTGTCACTTCACTCTTCACTGCACTCTTCACTTCACGCCACTCTTCACTTCACCACACTCTTCACTTCACTTCACTCTTCTCTTCACGTTCACTCTGACACTTTACTTCACTCTTCACTTCACTTCACTCTTCACTCACTTCACTCTTCACTTCACTTCACTCTTCACTTCACTTCACTCTTCACTTCACTTCACCCTTCACTTCACTTCACGCTTCACTTCACTTCGTCAATTCACTTCACTCTTCACTACACGTCATTCCTTACTTCACTTCACTCTTCACTGTCACTTCACTCTTCACTTCACCTCACTCTTCACTGTCACTCTTCACTTCACGTCACTCTTCACTTCACTCTTCACTTCACTCTTCACTTCACTCCACTCTTCACTTCACCACACTCTTCACTTCACTTCACTCTTCAGCCTCACTTCACTCTACACTTTACTTCACTCTTCACTTCACTTCACTCTTCACTTCACTTCACTCTTCACTTCACTCTTCCCTTCACTTCCCTATTCACTTCACTTCATTCATCACTTCACTCTTCACTTCACTCTTCAAGGTCACTTCACTCTTCACTACACTTCATTTCCTCACTACACTTCACTCTTCACTTCACTTCACTCTTCACTTCACCTCCCTCGTTCACTTCACGTTCACTCTTCACTTCACTTCACTCTTCACTACACTTCACTCTTCCCTTCACTTCACTCTTCACTTCACTTCACTCTTCACTTCACACCACCCATCACCCCACTTCACTCTTCACTTCACTTCACTCTTCACTTCACCGTACTCTTCACTACACTTCACTCTGTCACTTCACCTCACTCTTCACTTCACTTCACTCTTCACTTCACTGTCACTCTTCACTTTACTTCACTCTTCACTTCACTTCACTCTTCACTTCACCTCACTCTGTCACTTCACTCTTCACTTCACTTCACTCTTCACTTCACTTCACTCTTCACTGCACTTCACTCTTCACTTCACTTCACTCTTCACGTCACTTCACTCTTCACTTCACTCTTCCCTTCACTTCCCTAGTCACTTCACTTCATTCATCACTTCACTCTTCACTTCACTCTTGCAATCCACTTCACTCTTCACTACACTTCATTCCTCACTACACTTCACTCTTCACTGTCACTTCACTCTTCACTTCACCTCACTCTTCACTGCACTCTTCACTTCACTCTTCACTTCACTGTCACTCTTCACTGCACTCTGTCACTTCACTCTTCACTTCACTCTGTCACTTCACTCCACTCTTCACTTCACCACACTCTTCACTTCACTGTCACTCTTCACTTCACTTCACTCTACACTTTACGTCACTCTTCACTTCACGTCACTCTTCACTTCACTTCACTCTTCACTTCACTTCACTCTTCACTTCACTTCACTCTTCACTTCACTTCACCCTTCACTTCACTTCACTCTTCACTGCACTCTTCAATTCACGTCACTCTTCACTACACTTCATTCCTTACTTCACTGTCACTCTTCACGTCACTTCACTCTTCACTTCACCTCACTCTTCACTTCACTCTTCTCTTCACTTCACTCTTCACTTCACTCTGCACGTCACTCTGTCACTTCACTCCACTCTTCACTTCACCACACTCTTCACTTCACTTCACTCTTCACGTCACTTCACTCTACACTTTACTTCACTCTTCACGTCACTTCACTCTTCACTTCACTCTTCCCTTCAGCTTCCCAATTCACTTCACTGTCATTCATCACTTCACTCTTCACTTCACTCTTCAATTCACTTCACTCTTCACTACACTTCATTCCTCACTTCACTTCACGTCTGTCACTGCACGTCACTCTTCACGTCACCTCACTCTTCACTTCACTCTTCACTTCACTTCACTCTGCACTTCACTTCACTTCACTCTTCACTTCACTTCACTCTTCACTTCACGTTCACCCATCACTTCACTTCACCCTTCACTGTCACTGCACTCTTCACTTCACTTCACTTCTTCCCTTCACTTCACTCTTCACTTAACTTCACTCTTCACTTCACATCACTCTTCCCTTCACTTCACTCTTCACTTCACTTCACTCGTCACTTCACCTCACTCTTCACTTCACTCTTCACTTCACTTCACTCTTCACTTCACTTCACTCTTCACTTCACTTCACTCTTTCACTTCACTTCACTCTTCACTTCACTTCACTCTTCACTACACTTCACTCTTCCCTTCACTTCACTCTTCACTTCACTTCACTCTTCCCTTCACTTCACTCTTCACTTCACTTCACCCTTCACCCCACTTCACTTGTCACTTCACTTCACTCTTCACTTCACCTTACTCTGCACTACACTTCACTCTTCACTTCACCTCACTCTTCACTTCACTTTCACTCGTTCACTTCACTTCACTCTTCACTACACTCCACTCTTTACATCACCTCACTGCTTCACTTCACGTTCACTCTCCCCTTCACTCTTCCCTTCACTTCCCTATTCACTGCACTTCATTCATCACTTCACTCTTCACTTCACTCTTCAATTCACTTCACTCTTCACTACACTTCATTCCTCACTACACTTCACTCTTCACTTCACGACACTCTTCACTTCACCTCACTCTTCACTGCACTCTCCACGTCACTCTTCACTTCACTTCACTCTTCACTACACTTCACTCTTCACTTCACTCCACTCTTCACTTTCCTTCACTCTCCACTTCACATCACTCTGCACATCACCTCCCTCTTCACTTCACTTCACTCTTCACTCACTTCACGCTCCCCGTCACTCTTCCCGTCACTTCCCTGATTCACTTCACTTCAGTTCATCACTTCACTCTTCACTTCACTCTTCAATTCACTTCACTCTTCACTACACTTCATTCCTCACTTCACTTCACTCTTCACTTCACTTCACTCTTCACTTCACCTCACTCTTCACTTCACTCTTCACTTCACTTCACTCTTCACTCTTCACTTCACTTCACTTCACTCTTCACTTCACTTCACTCTTCACGTCACTTCACCCATCACTTCACGTCACCCTTCACTTCACTTCACTCTTCACTTCACTTCACTCTTCCCTTCACTTCACTCGGCACTTAACTTCACTCTTCACTTCACATCACTCTTCCCTTCACTTCACTCTTCACTTCACTTCACTCGTCACTTCACTTCACTCTTCTCTTCACTTCACTCTTCACTACACTCCACTCTTCACATCACCTCACTCTTCACTTCAGCTTCACTCTTCACTTCACTTCACTCTCCCCTTCACTCGTCCCTTCACTTCCCTATTCACTTCACTGCAGGCATCACTTCACTTCTTCACTTCACTCTTCAATTCACTTCACTCTTCACTACACTTCATTCCTCACTTCACTTCACTCTTCACTTCACTTCACTCTTCATTTCACCTCACTCTTCACTGTCACTCTTCACTTCACTTCACTCTTCACTTCACTCTTCACTTCACTCCACTCTTCACTTCACCACACTCTTCACTTCACTTCACTCTTCACTTCACTTTCACTCTTACACTTTACTTCACTCTTCACTTCACGTCACTCTTCACTTGCACTTCACTCTTCACTTCACTTCACTCTTCACTGTCACTTCACCCTTCACTCCACTTCACTCTTCACTGCACTCTTCACTACACTCCACTCTTCACTTCACCTTACTCTTCACTTCACTTCACTCTTCACTTCACTCTTCCCTTCACTTCCCTATTCACTTCACTTCATTCATCACTTCACTGCTTCACTTCACTCTTCAATTCACTTCACTCTTCACTACACTTCATTCCTTACTTCACTTCACTCTTCACTTCACGTTCACTCTTCACTTCACCGCACTCTTCACTTCAATTCTTCACGTCACTTCACTCTTCACTTCACTCTTCACTTCACTCTTCACTTCACTCCACTCTTCACTTCACCACACTCTGCACTTCACTTCACGCTTCACTTCACGTCACTCTACACTTTACTTCACTAGTTCACTGCACTTCACTCTTCACTTCACTTCACTCTTCACGTGCACTTCACTCGTCACTTCACTTCACTGTCACCCTTCACTTCACTTCACTCTGTCACTTCACTCTTCACTTCACTTCAACTCTTCACTACACTTGCATTCCTTACTTCACTTCACTCTTCACTTCACTTCACTCTTCACGTTCACCTCACTCTTCACTTCACTCTTCACTTCACTTCACTTCACTCGTCACTTCACTTCACTCTTCACTTCACTTCACTCTTCACTTCACTTCACTCTTCACTGTCACTCTTCCCTTCACTTCCCTAATCACTTCACTTCATTCATCACTTCACTCTTCACTTCACTCTTCAATTCACTTCACTCTTCACTACACTTCATTCCTCACTACACTTTCACTCTTCACTTCACTTCACTCTTCACTTCACTTCACTCTTCACTTCACCTCCCTCTTCACTTCACTTCACTCTTCACTTCACTTCACTCTTCACTACACTTCACTCCGCCCTTCACGTCACTCTGTCACTTCACTTCACTCTTCACTTCACCTTACTCTTCACTACACTTCACTCTTCACTTCACCTCACTCTTCACTTCACTTCACTCTTCACTTCACTTCACTCTTCACTTTACTTCACTCTTCACTTCACTTCACTCTTCACTTCACCTCACTCTTCACGTCACTCTCACTTCACTTCACTCTTCACTTGCACGGCACGTCTGCACTTCACTTCACTCTTCACTGCACTTCACTCTTCACTTCACTTCACTCTTCACTTCCCTATTCACTTCACTTCATTCATCACTTCACTCTTCACTTCACTCTTCAATCCACTTCACTCTTCACTACACTTCATTCCTCACTACACTTCACTCTTCACTTCACTTCACTCTTCACTTCACCTCACTCTTCACTTCACTTCTTCACTTCAGCTCTTCACTTCACTCTTCACTGTCACGTTCACTCTTCACTTCACTCTTCACTTCACTCTTCACTTCACTCTTCACTTCACTCCACTCTTCACTTCACCACACTCTTCACTTCACTTCACTCTTCACTTCACTTCACTCTACACTTGACTTCACTCTTCACTTCACTTCACTCTTCACTTCACTTCACTCTTCACTTCACTTCACTCTTCACTTCACTTCACTCTTCACTTCACTTCACCCTTCACTTCACTTCACTCTTCACTGTCACTCGTTCAATGTCACTTCACTCTTCACTACACTTCATTCCTTACTTCACTTCACTCTTCACTTCACTTCACTCTTCACTTCACCTCACTCTTCACTTCACTCTTCACTTCTCTTCACTCTTCACTTCACTCTTCACTTCACTCTTCACTTCACTTCCACTCGTCACTTCACCACACTCTTCACTTCACTTCACTCTTCACCGCACTTCACTCTACACTTTACTGTCACTCTTCACTTCACTTCACTCTTCACTTCACTGTCACTGCTTCACTTCACTCTTCCCTTCACTTCCCTATTCACTTCACTTCATTCATCACTTCACTCTTCACGTTCACTCTTCAATTCACTTCACTCGTCACTACACTTCATTCCTTACTTCACTTCACTCTTCACTTCACTTCACTCTTCACTTCACCTCACTCTTCACTTCACTCTTCACTTCACTGTCACTCTTCACTTCACTCTTCACGTTCACTCTTCACTTCACTCCACTCTTCACTGCACCACACTCTTCACTTCACTTCACTCTTCATTTCACTTCACTCTACACTTTACTTCACTCTTCACTTCACTTCACTCTGCACTTCACTTCACTCTTCACTGTCACTTCACTCTTCACTTCACTTCACTCTTCACGTCACTTCACCCTTCACTTCACTGTCACTCTTCACTTCACTTCACCCTTCACGGTCACGTCACTCGTTCACTTCACTCTGCACTTCACTTCACTCTTCACTACACTCCACTCTTCACGTCACCTCACTCTTCACTTCACTTCACTCTTCACTTCACTTCACTCTTCACTTCACTCTTTCCTTCACTTCCCTATTCACTTCACTTCAGTTCATCACTTCACTCTTGCACTTCACTCGTCAATTCACTTCACTCTTCACTACACTTCATTCCCTGACTTCACTTCACTCTTCACTTCACTTCACTCTTCACTTCACCTCACTCGTTCACTTCACTCTTCACTTCACTTCACTTCACTCCTCACTTCACTTCACTCTTCACTTCACTTCACTCTTCACTTCACTCTGTCCCTTCACTTCCCTATTCACTGCACTTCATTCATCACTTCACTCTTCACTTCACTCTTCAATTCACTTCACTCTTCACTTCACTCTTCACTGCTCTCTTCACTTCACTCTTCACTTCACTCTTCACTTCTCCACCTGCACTCACTCTCTTCACTTCACTTCACTCTGTCACTTCACTTCACTACTACTTTACTTCACTCTTCTCTTCACTTCACTCTTCACTACACTCCACTCTTCACTTCACCTCACTCTTCACTTCACTTCACTCTTCACTTCACTTCACGCTCCCCTTCACTCTTCCCTTCACTTCCCTATTCACTTCACTGCATTCATCACTTCACTCTTCACTGCACTCTTGTCAAGTTCACTTCACTCTTCACTACACTTCATTCCTCACTTCACTTCACTCTTCACTTCACGTCACTCTCTGCATTTCACCTCACTCTTCACTTCACTCTTCACTTCACTTCACGTCTTCACTTCACTCTTCACGTCACTCCACTCTTCACTTCACCACACTCTTCACTTCACTTCACTCTTCACTGTCACTTCACTCTACACTTTACTTCACTCTTCACTTCACTTCACTCTTCACTTCACTTCACTCTTCACTTCACTGTCACTCTTCACTTCACTTCACCCCTTCACTCCACTGTCACTCTTCACTTCACTCTGCACTACCACTCCACTCTTCACTTCACCTTACTCTTCACGTCACTGTCACTCTGCACGTCACTCTTCCCTTCACTTCCCTAGTTCACTTCACTTCATTCAGCACTTCACTCTTCACTGCACTCTTAAATTCACTGCACTCTTCACGTACACTTCATTCCTTACTTCACTTCACTCTTCACTTCACTTCACTCTTCACTTCACCTCACTCGTTCACTTCAATCTTCACGTCACTTCACTCTTCACTTCACTCTTCACTTCACTCTGCACTTCACTCCACTCTGCACTTCACCACACTCTTCACTTCACTTCACTCTTCACTTCACTTCACTCTACACTTTACTTCACTATTCACGTCACTTCACTCTTCACTTCACTTCACTCTTCACTTCACGTCACTCTTCACTTCACTTCACTTCACCCTTCACTTCACGTTCACTCTTCACTGTCACGCTTCACTTCACTTCACTCTTCACTACACGTCATTCCTTACTTCACTTCACTCTTCACTTCACTGCACTCGTCACTTCACCTCACTCTTCACTGCACTCTTCACTTCACTTCACGTCACTCTTCACTGCACTTCACTCTGTGCACTTCACTTCACTCTTCACGTGCACGTCACTCTTCACTTCACTCTTCCCTTCACTTCCCTAATGCACTTCACTGTCAGTCATCACTTCACTCTTCACTTCACTCTTCAATTCACTTCACTCTTCACTACACTGCATTCCTCACTACACTTCACTCTTCACTTCACTTCACTCTTCACTTCACCTCCCTCTTCACTTCACTTCACTCGTCACTTCACTTCACTCTTCACTACACTTCACTCTTCCCTTCACTGCTCTCTGCACTTCACTTCACTCTTCACGTCACCTTACTCGTCACGTACACTTCACTCTTCACTTCACCTCACTCTTCACGTCACTTCACTCTTCACGTGCACTTCACTCTTCACTGTACTTCACTCTTCACCACACACACCCCCCCCCCCCCTTCTTCTTCTGCCCCTCGCTCTCAACACCACACACCACCCCACACCACACACCACACCACTACCACACACCACACCACACCACACACAACACCACACCACACACCACACCACACCACACCCAACACCACTACCACACACCACACCACACCTCACACCACACCATACCACACACCACACCACACCACACACCTCACCACACCACACACCTACACCACACCACAGACGACACCTCACCACACACCACACCTCACCACTCACCACTCCACACAACCCACCTCACCACACCACTCACCTCACCCCACCACACACCACACCACACACCACACCACCCACCACACCACACCCCAATCCACACCAAACCACACACCACACCTCTCTCCACACCACCACCCACACCACACCTCACTCACCACACCACACCACACACCTCACCACACCACTCACCACACACACCCACACCTCTCACTCGTATCCTCACCTCTATCCAATCCTATCCTCTAACCTATCCACCCTTCCACCACTCCTCATCCTCAATCCTAACCACTCCACTATCCGATCCTCTATCCAATCCTATCCAGTATCCTATCCTATCCTATCCTCTATCCTATCCTATCCTCTATCCTATCCTATCCTCTATCCTAACCAATCCACTATCCTACCCTATACTCTATCCAATCCTATCCTCTAACCTATCCTATCCACTATATTATCCTATCCTCTATTCTCTCCTATCCTCTATCCTATCCTCTATCCTATCCTCTATCCTATCCTATCCTCAATCCTATCCTCTATCGTATCCTATCCTCTATCCTATCCTATCCTCTATCCTATCCTACCTACCATCCTATACTATCCTCTATCCTATCCAAACCTCTATCCTATCCTCTATCCTATCATCCATCCTATCCTATCCACTTTCCTATCCTTTCCTCTATCCTATCCTCTATCCTATCCTATCCTCTACCTTATCCTATCCTCTATTCTATACTATCCTCTATCCGATCCTCTATCCTATCTATCCTGTATCCTATCCTATCCTCTATCCTATCCTATCCTCTGATCCTATCCTATCCTCTATCCTATCCTATCCTCTATCCTACCCTATACTCTATCCTATCCTATCCTCTATCCTATCCTATCCTCTATATTATCCTATCCTCTATTCTATCCTATCCTCTATCCTATCCTCTATCCTATCCTATCCTCTATCCTATCCTCTATCGTATCCCATCCTCTATCCTATCCTATCCTCTATCCTATCCTATCTTCCATCCTATACTATCCTCTATCCTATCCAATCCTCTATCCTATCCTCTATCCTATCATCCATCCTATCCTATCCACTTTCCTATCCTTTCCTCTATCCTGTTCTCTATCCTATCCTATCCTCTATCCTATCCTATCCTCTATCTTATCATATCCTCTATTCTATACTATCCTCTATCCTATCCTCTCCTCTATCCTACCCTATACTCTATCCTATCCTATCCTCTATCCTATCCTATCCTCTATATTATCCTATCCTCTATTCTATCCTATCCTCTATCCTATCCTCTATCCTATCCTCTATCCTATCCTCTATCCTATCCAATCCTCTATCCTATCCTCTATCCTATCATCCATCCTATCCTATCCACTTTCCTATCCTTTCCTCTATCCTATCCTCTATCCTATCCTATCCTCTATCCTATCCTATCTTCTATCCTATCCTATCCTATCCTCTATCCTATCCTCTATCGTATCCTATCCTCTATCCTATCCTATCCTCTATCCTATCCTACCTTCCATCCTATACTATCCTCTATCCTATCCAATCCTCTATCCTATCCTCTATCCTATCATCCATCCTATCCTATCCACTTTCCTATCCTTCCCTCTATCCTATCCTCTATCCTATCCTATCCTCTATCCTATCCTATCCTCTATCTTATCCTATCCTCTATTCTATACTATCCTCTATCCTATCCTATCCTCTATCCGATCCTCTATCCTATCCTATCCTGTATCCTATCCTATCCTCTATCCTATCCTATCCTGTATCCTATCCTATCCTCTATCCTATCCTATCCTCTATCCTATCCTATCCTCTATCCTATCCTATCCTCTATCCTATCCTATCCTCTATCCTACCCTATACTCTATCCTATCCCATCCTCTATCCTATCCTATCCTCTATATTATCCTATCCTCTATTCTATCCTATCCTCTATCCTATCCTCTATCCTATCCTCTATCCTATCCTATCCTCTATCCTATCCTCTATCGTATCCTATCCTCTATCCTATCCTATCCTCTATCCTATCCTACCTTCCATCCTATACTATCCTCTATCCTATCCAATCCTCTATCCTATCCTCTATCCTATCATCCATCCTATCCTATCCACTTTCCTATCCTTTCCTCTATCCTATCCTCTATCCTATCCTATTCCTCTATCCTATCCTATCCTCTATCCTACCCTATACTCTATCCTATCGTATCCTCTATCCTATCCTATCCTCTATATTATCCTATCCTCTATTCTATCCTATCCTCTATCCTATCCTCTATCCTATCCTCTATCCTATCCTATCCTCTATCCTATCCTCTATCGTATCCTATCCTCTATCCTATCCTATCCTCTATCCTATCCTACCTTCCATCCTATACTATCCTCTATCCTATCCAATCCTCTATCCGATCCTCTATCCTATCCTATCCTGTATCCTATCCTATCCTCTATCCTATCCTATCCTCTATCCTATCCTATTCCTCTATCCTATCCTATCCTCTATCCTATCCTATCCTCTATCCTACCCTATACTCTATCCTATCCTATCCTCTATCCTATCCTATCCTCTATATTATCCTATCCTCTATTCTATCCTATCCTCTATCCTATCCTCTATCCTATCCTCTATCCTATCCTCTATCCTATCCTATCCTCTATCCTATCCTCTATCCTATCCTCTATCCTATCCTCTATCGTATCCTATCCTCTATCCTATCCTATCCTCTATCCTATACTATCTTCCATCCTATACTATCCTCTATCCTATGCAATCCTCTATCCTATCCTCTATCCTATCATCCATCCTATCCTATCCACTTTCCTATCCTCTATCCTATCCTATCCTCTATCCTATCCTATCCTCTATCCTATCCTATCCTCTATCCTATCCTATCCTCTATCCTATCCTATCCTCTATCCTATCCTCTATCGTATCCTATCCTCTATCCTATCCTATCCTCTATCCTACCCTATCCTCTATCCTATCCTATCCTCTATCCTATCCTATCCTCTATCTTATCCTATCCTCTATCCTATACTATCCTCTACCTTATCCTATCCTCTATCCTATCCTATCCTCTATCCTATCCTGTCGTCTATCCTATACTATCCTCTATCCTATCCTATCCTCTATCCTATCCTATCCTCTGTCGTATCCTATCCTCTATCCTATCCTATCCTCTATCCTATCCTATCCTCTATCCTATATCTATCTTCCATCCTATACTATCCTCTATCCTATCCAATCCTCTATCCTATCCTCTATCCTATCATCCATCCTATCCTATCAACTTTCCTATCCTTTCCTCTATCCTATCCTCTATCCTATCCTATCCTCTATCCTATCCTATCCTCTATCCTATCCTATCCTCTATCCTATCCTATCCTATCCTCTATCCTATCCTCTATCGTATCCTATCCTCTATCCTATCCTATCCTCTATCCTATCCTACCTTCCATCCTATACTATCCTCTATCCTATCCTATCCTCTATCCGATCCTCTATCCTATCCTATCCTGTATCCTATCCTATCCTATCCTCTATCCTATCCTATCCTCTATCCTATCCTATCCTCTATCCTATCCTATCCACTATCCTACCCTATACTCTATCCTATCCTATCCTCTATCCTATCCTATCCTCTATATTATCCTATCCTCTATTCTATCCTATCCTCTATCCTATCCTCTATCCTATCCTCTATCCTATCCTATCCTCAATCCTATCCTCTATCGTATCCTATCCTCTATCCTATCCTATCCTCTATCCTATCCTACCTTCCATCCTATACTATCCTCTATCCTATCCAATCCTCTATCCTATCCTCTATCCTATCATCCATCCTATCCTATCCACTTTCCTATCCTTTCCTCTATCCTATCCTCTATCCTATCCTATCCTCTACCTTATCCTATCCTCTATTCTATACTATCCTCTATCCGATCCTCTATCCTATTCTATCCTGTATCCTATCCTATCCTCTATCCTATCCTATCCTCTATCCTATCCTATCCTCTATCCTATCCTATCCTCTATCCTACCCTATACTCTATCCTATCCTATCCTCTATCCTATCCTATCCTCTATATTATCCTATCCTCTATTCTATCCTATCCTCTATCCTATCCTCTATCCTATCCTATCCTCTATCCTATCCTCTATCGTATCCCATCCTCTATCCTATCCTATCCTCTATCCTATCCTATCTTCCATCCTATACTATCCTCTATCCTATCCAATCCTCTATCC
Source organism: Halictus rubicundus (assembly GCF_050948215.1). Lineage (NCBI taxonomy): Eukaryota > Metazoa > Arthropoda > Insecta > Hymenoptera > Halictidae > Halictus > Halictus rubicundus. The sequence continues at coordinate 21,367 of NW_027489404.1, forward strand.
TATCCTCTATCCTATCATCCATCCTATCCTATCCACTTTCCTATCCTTTCCTCTATCCTGTTCTCTATCCTATCCTATCCTCTATCCTATCCTATCCTCTATCTTATCATATCCTCTATTCTATACTATCCTCTATCCTATCCTCTCCTCTATCCTATCCTATCCTCTATCCTATCCTATCCTCTATCCTATCCTTTCCTCTATCATATCCTATCCTCTATCCTAACCTATCCTCTATCCTATCCTTTCCTCTATCCTATCCTATCCTCTATCCTATCCTATCCTGTATCCTATCCTATCATGTATCCTATCCTATCCTCTATCCTATCCTATCCTCTATCCTATCCTATCCTATCCTCTGATCCTCTATCGCTATCCTATCCTCTATCCTATCCTCTATCGTATCCTATCCTCTATCCTATCCTATCCTCTATCCTATCCTATCTTCCATCCTATACTATCCTCTATCCTATCCAATCCTCTATCCTATCCTCTATCCTATCATCCATCCTATCCTATCCACTTTCCTATCCTTTCCTCTATCCTGTTCTCTATCCTATCCTATCCTCTATCCTATCCTATCCTCTTTCTTATCATATCCTCTATCATATCCTATTCTCTATCCTTCCCTATCCTCTATTCTATCCTATCCTCTATCCTATACTATCCTCTATCCTATCCTATCCTCTATCCTATGCTCTATCCTATCCTCTATCGTATCCTATCCTCTATACTATCCTATCCTCTATCCTATACTATCTTCCATCCTATACTATCCTCTATCCTATCCAATCCTCTATCCTATCCTCTATCCTATCATCCATCCTATCCTATCCACTTTCCTATCCTTTCCTCTATCCTGTTCTCTATCCTATCCTATCCTCCTATCTTATCATACCCTCTATTCTATACTATCCTCTATCCTATCCTATCCTCTATCCTATCCTATCCTCTATCTTATCCTATCCTCTATCCTATACTATCCTCTACCTTATCCTATCCTCTATCCTATCCTATCCCCTATCCTATTGTATCCTGTATCCTATCCTATCCTCTATCCTATCCTTTCCTCTATCCTATCCTATCCTCTATCCTATCCTGTCCTCTATCCTATACTATCCTCTATCCTATCCTATCCTCTATCCTATCCTATCCTCTATCCTATCCTATCCTCTATCCTATCCTATCCTCTATCCTATCCTATCCTCTATCCTATCCTCTATCGTATCCTATCCTCTATCCTATCCTATCCTCTATCCTATCCTTTCCTCTATCATATCCTATCCTCTATCCTAACCTATCCTCTATCCTATCCTTTCCTCTATCCTATCCTATCCTCTATCCTATCCTATCCTGTATCCTATCCTATCATGTATCCTATCCTATCCTCTATCCTATCCTATCCTCTATCCTATCCTATCCTATCCTCTATCCTATCCTATCCTCTATCCTATCCTCTATCGTATCCTATCCTCTATCCTATCCTATCCTCTATCCTATCCTATCTTCCATCCTATACTATCCTCTATCCTATCCAATCCTCTATCCTATCCTCTATCCTATCATCCATCCTATCCTATCCAATTTCCTATCCTTTCCTCTATCCTATCCTCTATCCTATCCTATCCTCTATCCTACCCTATACTCTATCCTATCCTATCCTCTATCCTATCCTATCCTCTATATTATCCTATCCTCTATTCTATCCTATCCTCTATCCTATCCTCTATCCTATCCTCTATCCTATCCTATCCTCTATCCTATCCTCTATCGTATCCTATCCTCTATCCTATCCTATCCTCTATCCTATCCTACCTTCCATCCTATACTATCCTCTATCCTATCCAATCCTCTATCCGATCCTCTATCCTATCCTATCCTGTATCCTATCCTATCCTCTATCCTATCCTATCCTCTATCCTATCCTATCCTCTATCCTATCCTATCCTCTATCCTATCCTATCCTCTATCCTACCCTATACTCTATCCTATCCTATCCTCTATCCTATCCTATCCTCTATATTATCCTATCCTCTATTCTATCCTATCCTCTATCCTATCCTCTATCCTATCCTCTATCCTATCCTCTATCCTATCCTATCCTCTATCCTATCCTCTATCCTATCCTCTATCGTATCCTATCCTCTATCCTATCCTATCCTCTATCCTATACTATCTTCCATCCTATACTATCCTCTATCCTATGCAATCCTCTATCCTATCCTCTATCCTATCATCCATCCTATCCTATCCACTTTCCTATCCTTTCCTCTATCCTATCCTCTATCCTATCCTATCCTCTATCCTATCCTATCCTCTATCCTATCCTATCCTCTATCCTATCCTATCCTCTATCCTATCCTATCCTCTATCCTATCCTCTATCGTATCCTATCCTCTATCCTATCCTATCCTCTATCCTACCCTATCCTCTATCCTATCCTATCCTCTATCCTATCCTATCCTCTATCTTATCCTATCCTCTATCCTATACTATCCTCTACCTTATCCTATCCTCTATCCTATCCTATCCTCTATCCTATTGTATCATGTATTATATCCTATCCTCTATCCTATCCTATCCTCTATCCTATCCTTTCCTCTATCCTATACTATCCTCTATCCTATCCTATCCTCTATCCTATCCTATCCTCTGTCGTATCCTATCCTCTATCCTATCCTATCCTCTATCCTATACTATCTTCCATCCTATACTATCCTCTATCCTATCCAATCCTCTATCCTATCCTCTATCCTATCATCCATCCTATCCTATCCACTTTCCTATCCTTTCCTCTATCCTATCCTCTATCCTATCCTATCCTCTATCCTATCCTATCCTCTATCCTACCCTATACTCTATCCTATCGTATCCTCTATCCTATCCTATCCTCTATATTATCCTATCCTCTATTCTATCCTATCCTCTATCCTATCCTCTATCCTATCCTCTATCCTATCCTATCCTCTATCCTATCCTCTATCGTATCCTATCCTCTATCCTATCCTATCCTCTATCCTATCCTACCTTCCATCCTATACTATCCTCTATCCTATCCAATCCTCTATCCGATCCTCTATCCTATCCTATCCTGTATCCTATCCTATCCTCTATCCTATCCTATCCTCTATCCTATCCTATCCTCTATCCTATCCTATCCTCTATCCTATCCTATCCTCTATCCTACCCTATACTCTATCCTATCCTATCCTCTATCCTATCCTATCCTCTATATTATCCTATCCTCTATTCTATCCTATCCTCTATCCTATCCTCTATCCTATCCTCTATCCTATCCTCTATCCTATCCTATCCTCTATCCTATCCTCTATCCTATCCTCTATCGTATCCTATCCTCTATCCTATCCTATCCTCTATCCTATACTATCTTCCATCCTATACTATCCTCTATCCTATGCAATCCTCTATCCTATCCTCTATCCTATCATCCATCCTATCCTATCCACTTTCCTATCCTCTATCCTATCCTATCCTCTATCCTATCCTATCCTCTATCCTATCCTATCCTCTATCCTATCCTATCCTCTATCCTATCCTATCCTCTATCCTATCCTATCCTCTATCATATCCTCTATCGTATCCTATCCTCTATCCTATCCTATCCTCTATCCTACCCTATCCTCTATCCTATCCTATCCTCTATCCTATCCTATCCTCTATCTTATCCTATCCTCTATCCTATCCTATCCTCTATCCTATCCTATCCTCTATATTATCCTATCCTCTATTCTATCCTATCCTCTATCCTATCCTCTATCCTATCCTCTATCCTATCCTATCCTCAATCCTATCCTCTATCGTATCCTATCCTCTATCCTATCCTATCCTCTATCCTATCCTACCTTCCATCCTATACTATCCTCTATCCTATCCAATCCTCTATCCTATCCTCTATCCTATCATCCATCCTATCCTATCCACTTTCCTATCCTTTCCTCTATCCTATCCTCTATCCTATCCTATCCTCTACCTTATCCTATCCTCTATTCTATACTATCCTCTATCCGATCCTCTATCCTATTCTATCCTGTATCCTATCCTATCCTCTATCCTATCCTATCCTCTATCCTATCCTATCCTCTATCCTATCCTATCCTCTATCCTACAATATACTCTATCCTATCCTATCCTCTATCCTATCCTATCCTCTATATTACCCTATCCTCTATTCTATCCTATCCTCTATCCTATCCTCTATCCTATCCTATCCTCTATCCTATCCTCTATCGTATCCCATCCTCTATCCTATCCTATCCTCTATCCTATCCTATCTTCCATCCTATACTATCCTCTATCCTATCCAATCCTCTATCCTATCCTCTATCCTATCATCCATCCTATCCTATCCACTTTCCTATCCTTTCATCTATCCTGTTCTCTATCCTATCCTATCCTCTATCCTATCCTATCCTCTATCTTATCATATCCTCTATTCTATACTATCCTCTATCCTATCCTCTCCTCTATCCTATCCTATCCTCTATCCTATCCTATCCTCTATCCTATCCTTTCCTCTATCATATCCTATCCTCTATCCTAACCTATCCTCTATCCTATCCTTTCCTCTATCCTATCCTATCCTCTATCCTATCCTATCCTGTATCCTATCCTATCATGTATCCTATCCTATCCTCTATCCTATCCTATCCTCTATCCTATCCTATCCTATCCTCTATCCTATCCTATCCTCTATCCTATCCTCTATCGTATCCTATCCTCTATCCTATCCTATCCTCTATCCTATCCTATCTAGCATCCTATACTATCCTCTATCCTATCCAATCCTCTATCCTATCCTCTATCCTATCATCCATCCTATCCTATCCACTTTCCTATCCTTTCCTCTATCCTGTTCTCTATCCTATCCTATCCTCTATCCTATCCTATCCTCTATCTTATCATATCCTCTATCATATCCTATTCTCTATCCTTCCCTATCCTCTATTCTATCCTATCCTCTATCCTATACTATCCTCTATCCTATCCTATCCTCTATCCTATGCTCTATCCTATCCTCTATCGTATCCTATCCTCTATACTATCCTATCCTCTATCCTATACTATCTTCCATCCTATACTATCCTCTATCCTATCCAATCCTCTATCCTATCCTCTATCCTATCATCCATCCTATCCTATCCACTTTCCTATCCTTTCCTCTATCCTGTTCTCTATCCTATCCTATCCTCTATCTTATCATACCCTCTATTCTATACTATCCTCTATCCTATCCTATCCTCTATCCTATCCTATCCTCTATCTTATCCTATCCTCTATCCTATACTATCCTCTACCTTATCCTATCCTCTATCCTATCCTATCCCCTATCCTATTGTATCCTGTATCCTATCCTATCCTCTATCCTATCCTTTCCTCTATCCTATCCTATCCTCTATCCTATCCTGTCCTCTATCCTATACTATCCTCTATCCTATCCTATCCTCTATCCTATCCTATCCTCTATCCTATCCTATCCTCTATCCTATCCTATCCTCTATCCTATCCTATCCTCTATCCTATCCTCTATCGTATCCTATCCTCTATCCTATCCTATCCTCTATCCTATCCTTTCCTCTATCATATCCTATCCTCTATCCTAACCTATCCTCTATCCTATCCTTTCCTCTATCCTATCCTATCCTCTATCCTATCCTATCCTGTATCCTATCCTATCATGTATCCTATCCTATCCTCTATCCTATCCTATCCTCTATCCTATCCTATCCTATCCTCTATCCTATCCTATCCTCTATCCTATCCTCTATCGTATCCTATCCTCTATCCTATCCTATCCTCTATCCTATCCTATCTTCCATCCTATACTATCCTCTATCCTATCCAATCCTCTATCCTATCCTCTATCCTATCATCCATCCTATCCTATCCACTTTCCTATCCTTTCCTCTATCCTGTTCTCTATCCTATCCTATCCTCTATCCTATCCTATCCTCTATCTTATCATATCCTCTATCATATCCTATTCTCTATCCTTCCCTATCCTCTATTCTATCCTATCCTCTATCCTATACTATCCTCTATCCTATCCTATCCTCTATCCTATGCTCTATCCTATCCTCTATCGTATCCTATCCTCTATACTATCCTATCCTCTATCCTATACTATCTTCCATCCTATACTATCCTCTATCCTATCCAATCCTCTACCCTATCCTCTATCCTATCATCCATCCTATCCTATCCACTTTCCTATCCTTTCCTCTATCCTGTTCTCTATCCTATCCTATCCTCTATCTTATCATACCCTCTATTCTATACTATCCTCTATCCTATCCTATCCTCTATCCTATCCTATCCTCTATCTTATCCTATCCTCTATCCTATACTATCCTCTACCTTATCCTATCCTCTATCCTATCCTATCCCCTATCCTATTGTATCCTGTATCCTATCCTATCCTCTATCCTATCCTTTCCTCTATCCTATCCTATCCTCTATCCTATCCTGTCCTCTATCCTATACTATCCTCTATCCTATCCTATCCTCCTATCCTATCCTATCCTCTATCCTATCCTATCCTCTATCCTATCCTATCCTCTATCCTATCCTATCCTCTATCCTATCCTCTATCGTATCCTATCCTCTATCCTATCCTATCCTCTATCCTATCCTACCTTCCATCCTATACTATCCTCTATCCTATCCAATCCTCTATCCTATCCTCTATCCTATCCTCTATCCTATCCTATCCTCTATCCTATCCTTTCCTCTATCCTATCCTTTCCTCTATCCTATCCTATCCTCTATCCTATCCTATCCTCTATCCTATCCTTTCCTCTATCATATCCTATCCTCTATCCTAACCTATCCTCTATCCAATCCTTTCCTCTATCCTATCCTATCATCTATCCTATCCTATCCTCTATCCGATCCTCTATCCTATCCTATCCTGTATCCTATCCTATCCTGTATCCTATCCTATCCTCTATCCTATCCTATCCTCTATCCTATCCTATCCTATCCTCTATCCTATCATCCATCCTATCCTATCCACTTTCCTATCCTTTCCTCTATCCTATCCTCTATCCTATCCTATCCTCTATCCTATCCTATCCTCTATCTTATCCTATCCTCTATTCTATACCATCCTCTATCCTATCCTATCCTCTATCCGATCCTCTATCCTATCCTATCCTGTATCCTATCCCATCCTCTATCCTATCCTATCCTCTATCCTATCCTATCCTCTATATTATCCTATCCTCTATTCTATCCTATCCTCTATCCTATCCTCTATCCTATCCTCTATCCTATCCTATCCTCTATCCTATCCTTTCCTCTATCCTATCCTTTCCTCTATCCTATCCTATCCTCTATCCTATCCTATCCTCTATCCTATCCTTTCCTCTATCATATCCTATCCTCTATCCTAACCTATCCTCTATCCAATCCTTTCCTCTATCCTATACTATCCTCTATCCTATCCTATCCTCTATCCTATCCTATCCTCTGTCGTATCCTATCCTCTATCCTATCCTATCCTCTATCCTATACTATCTTCCATCCTATACTATCCTCTATCCTATCCAATCCTCTATCCTATCCTCTATCCTATCATCCATCCTATCCTATCAACTTTCCTATCCTTTCCTCTATCCTATCCTCTATCCTATCCTATCCTCTATCCTATCCTATCCTCTATCCTATCCTATCCTCTATCCTATCCTATCCTATCCTCTATCCTATCCTCTATCGTATCCTATCCTCTATCCTATCCTATCCTCTATCCTATCCTACCTTCCATCCTATACTATCCTCTATCCTATCCTATCCTCTATCCGATCCTCTATCCTATCCTATCCTGTATCCTATCCTATCCTATCCTCTATCCTATCCTATCCTCTATCCTATCCTATCCTCTATCCTATCCTATCCACTATCCTACCCTATACTCTATCCTATCCTATCCTCTATCCTATCCTATCCTCTATATTATCCTATCCTCTATTCTATCCTATCCTCTATCCTATCCTCTATCCTATCCTCTATCCTATCCTATCCTCAATCCTATCCTCTATCGTATCCTATCCTCTATCCTATCCTATCCTCTATCCTATCCTACCTTCCATCCTATACTATCCTCTATCCTATCCAATCCTCTATCCTATCCTCTATCCTATCATCCATCCTATCCTATCCACTTTCCTATCCTTTCCTCTATCCTATCCTCTATCCTATCCTATCCTCTACCTTATCCTATCCTCTATTCTATACTATCCTCTATCCGATCCTCTATCCTATTCTATCCTGTATCCTATCCTATCCTCTATCCTATCCTATCCTCTATCCTATCCTATCCTCTATCCTATCCTATCCTCTATCCTACCCTATACTCTATCCTATCCTATCCTCTATCCTATCCTATCCTCTATATTATCCTATCCTCTATTCTATCCTATCCTCTATCCTATCCTCTATCCTATCCTATCCTCTATCCTATCCTCTATCGTATCCCATCCTCTATCCTATCCTATCCTCTATCCTATCCTATCTTCCATCCTATACTATCCTCTATCCTATCCAATCCTCTATCCTATCCTCTATCCTATCATCCATCCTATCCTATCCACTTTCCTATCCTTTCCTCTATCCTGTTCTCTATCCTATCCTATCCTCTATCCTATCCTATCCTCTATCTTATCATATCCTCTATTCTATACTATCCTCTATCCTATCCTCTCCTCTATCCTATCCTATCCTCTATCCTATCCTATCCTCTATCCTATCCTTTCCTCTATCATATCCTATCCTCTATCCTAACCTATCCTCTATCCTACCCTTCTTCTATCCTATCCTATCCTCTATCCTATCCTATCCTGTATCCTATCCTATCATGTATACTATCCTATCCTCTATCCTATCCTATCCTCTATCCTATCCTATCCTATCCTCTATCCTATCCTCTATCGTATCCTATCCTCTATCCTATCCTATCCTCTATCCTATCCTATCTTCCATCCTATACTATCCTCTATCCTATCCAATCCTCTATCCTATCCTCTATCCTATCATCCATCCTATCCTATCCACTTTCCTATCCTTTCCTCTATCCTGTTCTCTATCCTATCCTATCCTCTATCCTATCCTATCCTCTATCTTATCATATCCTCTATCATATCCTATTCTCTATCCTTCCCTATCCTCTATTCTATCCTATCCTCTATCCTATACTATCCTCTATCCTATCCTATCCTCTATCCTATGCTCTATCCTATCCTCTATCGTATCCTATCCTCTATACTATCCTATCCTCTATCCTATACTATCTTCCATCCTATACTATCCTCTATCCTATCCAATCCTCTATCCTATCCTCTATCCTATCATCCATCCTATCCTATCCACTTTCCTATCCTTTCCTCTATCCTGTTCTCTATCCTATCCTATCCTCTATCTTATCATACCCTCTATTCTATACTATCCTCTATCCTATCCTATCCTCTATCCTATCCTATCCTCTATCTTATCCTATCCTCTATCCTATACTATCCTCTACCTTATCCTATCCTCTATCCTATCCTATCCCCTATCCTATTGTATCCTGTATCCTATCCTATCCTCTATCCTATCCTTTCCTCTATCCTATCCTATCCTCTATCCTATCCTGTCCTCTATCCTATACTATCCTCTATCCTATCCTATCCTCTATCCTATCCTATCCTCTATCCTATCCTATCCTCTATCCTATCCTATCCTCTATCCTATCCTATCCTCTATCCTATCCTATCCTCTATCCTATCCTCTATCGTATCCTATCCTCTATCCTATCCTATCCTCTATCCTATCCTACCTTCCATCCTATACTATCCTCTATCCTATCCAATCCTCTATCCTATCCTCTATCCTATCCTCTATCCTATCCTATCCTCTATCCTATCCTTTCCTCTATCCTATCCTTTCCTCTATCCTATCCTATCCTCTATCCTATCCTATCCTCTATCCTATCCTTTCCTCTATCATATCCTATCCTCTATCCTAACCTATCCTCTATCCAATCCTTTCCTCTATCCTATCCTATCATCTATCCTATCCTATCCTCTATCCGATCCTCTATCCTATCCTATCCTGTATCCTATCCTATCCTGTATCCTATCCTATCCTCTATCCTATCCTATCCTCTATCCTATCCTATCCTATCCTCTATCCTATCATCCATCCTATCCTATCCACTTTCCTATCCTTTCCTCTATCCTATCCTCTATCCTATCCTATCCTCTATCCTATCCTATCCTCTATCTTATCCTATCCTCTATTCTATACCATCCTCTATCCTATCCTATCCTCTATCCGATCCTCTATCCTATCCTATCCTGTATCCTATCCCATCCTCTATCCTATCCTATCCTCTATTCTATTCTATCCTCTATATTATCCTATCCTCTATTCTATCCTATCCTCTATCCTATCCTCTATCCTATCCTCTATCCTATCCTCTATCCTATCCTATCCTCTATCCTATCCTTTCCTCTATCCTATCCTTTCCTCTATCCTATCCTATCCTCTATCCTATCCTATCCTCTATCCTATCCTTTCCTCTATCATATCCTATCCTCTATCCTAACCTATCCTCTATCCAATCCTTTCCTCTATCCTATCCTATCCTCTATCCTATCCTATCCTCTATCCGATCCTCTATCCTATCCTATCCTGTATCCTATCCTATCCTGTATCCTATCCTATCCTCTATCCTATCCTATCCTCTATCCTATCCTATCCTATCCTCTATCCTATCATCCATCCTATCCTATCCACTTTCCTATCCTTTCCTCTATCCTATCCTCTATCCTCTATCCTATCCTATCCTCTATCCTATCCTCTATCGTATCCTATCCTCTATCCTATCCTATCCTCTATCCTACCCTATCCTCTATCCTATCCTATCCTCTATCCTATCCTATCCTCTATCTTATCCTATCCTCTATCCTATACTATCCTCTACCTCATCCTATCCTCTATCCTATCCTATCCTCTATCCTATTGTATCATGTATCCTATCCTATCCTCTATCCTATCCTTTCCTCTATCCTATCCTATCCTCTATCCTATCCTGTCCTCTATCCTATACTATCCTCTATCCTATCCTATCCTCTATCCTATCCTATCCTCTATCGTATCCTATCCTCTATCCTATCCTATCCTCTATCCTATACTATCTTCCATCCTATACTATCCTCCATCCTATCCAATCCTCTATCCTATCCTCTATCCTATCATCCATCCTATCCTATCCACTTTCCTATCCTTTCCTCTATCCTATCCTCTATCCTATCCTATCCTCTATCCTATCCTATCCTCTATCCTATCCTCTATTGTATCCTATCCTCTATCCTATCCTATCCTCTATCCTATCCTACCTTCCATCCTATACTATCCTCTATCCTATGCAAACCTCTATCCTATCCTCTATCCTATCATCCATCCTATCCTATCCACTTTCAAATCCTTTCCTCTACCCTATCCTCTATCCTATCCTATCCTCTATCCTATCCTATCCTCTATCTTATCCTATCCTCTATTCTATACCATCCTCTATCCTATCCTATCCTCTATCCGATCCTCTATCCTATCCTATCCTGTATCCTATCCTATCCTCTATCCTATCCTATCCTCTATCCTATCCTATCCTCTATATTATCCTATCCTCTATTCTATCCTATCCTCTATCCTATCCTCTATCCTATCCTCTATCCTATCCTATCCTCTATCCTATCCTTTTCTCTATCCTATCCTTTCCTCTATCCTATCCTATCCTCTATCCTATCCTATCCTCTATCCTATCCTTTCCTCTATCATATCCTATCCTCTATCCTAACCTATCCTCTATCCAATCCTTTCCTCTATCCTATCCTATCCTCTATCCTATCCTATCCTCTATCCGATCCTCTATCCTATCCTATTCTGTATCCTATCCTATCCTGTATCCTATCCTATCCTCTATCCTATACTATCCTCTATCCTATCCTATCCTATCCTCTATCCTATCATCCATCCTATCCTATCCACTTTCCTATCCTTTCCTCTATCCTATCCTCTATCCTATCCTATCCTCTATCCTATCCTATCCTCTATCCTATCCTATCCTCTATCCTATCCTATCCTCTATCCTATCCTCTATCCTATCCTATCCTCTATCCTATCCTATCCTCTATCTTATCCTATCCTCTATTCTATACCATCCTCTATCCTATCCTATCCTCTATCCGATCCTCTATCCTATCCTATCCTGTATCCTATCCTATCCTCTATCCTATCCTATCCTCTATCTTATCCTATCCTCTATCCTATACTATCCTCTACCTTATCCTATCCTCTATCCTATCCTATCCTCTATCCTATTGTATCATGTATCCTATCCTATCCTCTATCCTATCCTTTCCTCTATCCTATCCTATCCTCTATCCTATCCTGTCCTCTATCCTATACTATCCTCTATCCTATCCTATCCTCTATCCTATCCTATCCTCTATCGTATCCTATCCTCTATCCTATCCTATCCTCTATCCTATACTATCTTCCATCCTATACTATCCTCTATCCTATCCAATCCCCTATCCTATCCTCTATCCTATCATCCATCCTATCCTATCCACTATCCTATCCTTTCCTCTATCCTATCCTCTATCCTATCCTATCCTCTATCCTATCCTATCCTCTATCTTATCCTATCCTCTATTCTATACTATCCTCTATCCTATCCTATCCTCTATCCGATCCTCTATCCTATCCTATCCTGTATCCTATCCTATCCTCTATCCTATCCTATCCTCTATCCTATCCTATCCTCTATCCTATCCTATCCTCTATCCTACCCTATACTCTATCCTATCCTATCCTCTATCCTATCCTATCCTCTATATTATCCTATCCTCTATTCTATCCTATCCTCTATCCTATCCTCAATCCTATCCTCTATCCTATCCTATCCTCTATCCTATCCTCTATCGTATCCTATCCTCTATCCTATCCTATCCTCTATCCTATCCTACCTTCCATCCTATACTATCCTCTATCCTATCCAATCCTCTATCCTATCCTCTATCCTATCATCCATCCTATCCTATCCACTTTCCTATCCTTTCCTCTATCCTATCCTCTATCCTATCCTATCCTCTATCCTATCCTATCCTCTATCTTATCCTATCCTCTATTCTATACTATCCTCTATCCTATCCTATCCTCTATCCGATCCTCTATCCTATTCTATCCTGTATCCTATCCTATCCTCTATCCTATCCTATCCTCTATCCTATCCTATCCTCTATCCTACCCTATACTCTATCCTATCCTATCCTCTATCCTATCCTATCCTCTATATTATCCTATCCTCTATTCTATCCTATCCTCTATCCTATCCTCTATCCTATCCTATCCTCTATCCTATCCTCTATCGTATCCCATCCTCTATCCTATCCTATCCCTATCCTATCCTATCTTCCATCCTATACTATCCTCTATCCTATCCTCTATCCTATCATCCATCCTATCCTATCCACTTTCCTATCCTTTCCTCTATCCTGTTCTCTAACCTATCCTATCCTCTATCCTATCCTATCCTCTATCTTATCATATCCTCTATTCTATACTATCCTCTATCCTATCCTTTCCTCTATCCTATCCTATCCTCAATCCTATCCTATCCTCTATCCTATCCTTTCCTCTATCATATCCTATCCTCTATCCTAACCTATCCTCTATCCTATCCTTTCCTCTATCCTATCCTATCCTCTATCCTATCCTATCCTCTATCCTATCCTATCTTATCCTCTATCCTATCCTATCCTCTATCCTATCCTATCCTCTATCCTATACTATCTTCCATCCTATACTATCCTCTATCCTATGCAATCCTCTATCCTATCCTCTATCCTATCATCCATCCTATCCTATCCACTTTCCTATCCTTTCCTCTATCCTGTTCTCTATCCTATCCTATCCTCTATCCTATCCTATCCTCTATCTTATCATATCCTCTATTCTATACTATCCTCTATCCTATCCTTTCCTCTATCCTATCCTATCCTCTATCCTATCCATCCTCTATCCTATCCTTTCCTCTATCATATCCTATCCTCTATCCTAACCTATCCTCTATCCTATCCTTTCCTCTATCCTATCCTATCCTCTATCCTATCCTATCCTCTATCCGATCCTCTATCCTATCCTATCCTGTATCCTATCCTATCCTGTATCCTATCCTATCCTCTATCCTATCCTATCCTCTATCCTATCCTATCCTATCCTCTATCCTATCCTATCCTCTATCCTATCCTCTATGGTATCCTATCCTCTATCCTATCCTATCCTCTATCCTATTCCTATCTTCCATCCTATACTATCCTCTATCCTATCCAATCCTCTATCCTATCCTCTATCCTATCATCCATCCTATCCTATCCACTTTCCTATCCTTTCCTCTATCCTATCCTCTATCCTATCCTATCCTCTATCCTATCCTATCCTCTATCCTAACCTATCCTCTATCCTATCCTCTATCGTATCCTATCCTCTATCCTATCCTACCCTCTATCCTATCCTACCTTCCATCCTATACTATCCTCTATCCTATCCAATCCTCTATCCTATCCTCTATCCTATCATCCATCCTATCCTATCCACTTTCCTATCCTTTCCTCTATCCTGTTCTCTATCCTATCCTATCCTCTATCCTATCCTATCCTCTATCTTATCCTATCCTCTATCCTATACTATCCTCTACCTTATCCTATCCTCTATCCTATCCTATCCTCTATCCTATTGTATCCTGTATCCTATCCTATCCTCTATCCTATCCTTTCCTCTATCCTATCCTATCCTCTATCCTATCCTGTCCTCTATCCTATACTATCCTCTATCCTATCCTATCCTCTATCCTATCCTATCCTCTATCCTATCCTATCCACTATCCTATCCTATCCTCTATATTATCCTATCCTCTATTCTATCCTATCCTCTATCCTATCCTCTATCCTATCCTCTATCGTATCCTATCCTCTATCCTATACTATCTTCCATCCTATACTATCCTCTATCCTATCCAATCCTCTATCCTATCCTCTATCCTATCATCCATCCTATCCTATCCACTTTCCTATCCTTTCCTCTATCCTATCCTCTATCCTATCCTATCCTCTATCCTATCCTATCCTCTATCCTATCCTATCCTCTATCCTATCCTATCCTCTATCCTATCCTATCCTCTATCCTATCCTCTATCGTATCCTATCCTCTATCCTATCCTATCCTCTATCCTATCCTACCTTCCATCCTATACTATCCTCTATCCTATCCAATCCTCTATCCTATCCTCTATCCTATCATCCATCCTATCCTATCCACTTTCCTATCCTTTCCTCTATCCTATCCTCTATCCTATCCTATCCTCTATCCTATCCTATCCTCTATCTTATCCTATCCTCTATTCTATACCATCCTCTATCCTATCCTATCCTCTATCCTATCCTATCCTGTATCCTATCCTATCCTCTATCCTATCCTATCCTCTATCCTATCCTATCCTCTATCCTATCCTATCCTCTATATTATCCTATCCTCTATTCTATCCTATCCTCTATCCTATCCTCTATCCTATCCTCTATCCTATCCTATCCTCTATCCTATCCTTTCCTCTATCCTATCCTTTCCTCTATCCTATCCTATCCTCTATCCTATCCTATCCTCTATCCTATCCTTTCCTCTATCATATCCTATCCTCTATCCTAACCTATCCTCTATCCAATCCTTTCCTCTATCCTATCCTATCCTCTATCCTATCCTATCCTCTATCCGATCCTCTATCCTATCCTATCCTATCCTCTATCCTATCCTATCCTCTATCCTATCCTATCCTCTATCCTATCCTCTATCGTATCCTATCCTCTATCCTATCCTATCCTCTATCTTATCCTATCTTCCATACTATACTATCCTCTATCCTATCCAATCCTCTATCCTATCCTCTATCCTATCATCCATCCTATCCTATCCACTTTCCTATCCTTTCCTCTATCCTGTTCTCTATCCTATCCTATCCTGTATCCTATCCTATCCTCTATCCTACCCTATCCTCTATTCTATCCTATCCTCTATCCTATACTATCCTCTATCCTATCCTATCCTCTATCCTATCCTCTATCCTATCCTCTATCGTATCCTATCCTCTATCCTATCCTATCCTCTATCCTATACTATCTTCCATCCTATACTATCCTCTATCCTATCCAATCCTCTATCCTATCCTCTATCCTATCATCCATCCTATCCTATCCACTTTCCTATCCTTTCCTCTATCCTATCCTCTATCCTATCCTATCCTCTATCCTATCCTATCCTCTATCCTATCCTCTATCCTATCCTACCTTCCATCCTATACTATCCTCTATCCTATCCAATCCTCTATCCTATCCTCTATCCTATCATCCATCCTATCCTATCCACTTTCCTATCCTTTCCTCTATCCTATCCTCTATCCTATCCTATCCTCTATCCTATCCTATCCTCTATCTTATCCTATCCTCTATTCTATACTATCCTCTATCCTATCCTATCCTCTATCCGATCCTCTATCCTATCCTATCCTGTATCCTATCCTCTATCCTATCCTCTATCCTATCCTCTATCGTATCCTATCCTCTATCCTATCCTATCCTCTATCCTATACTATCTTCCATCCTATACTATCCTCTATCCTATCCAATCCTCTATCCTATCCTCTATCCTATCATCCATCCTATCCTATCCACTTTCCTATCCTTTCCTCTATCCTATCCTCTATCCTATCCAATCCTCTATCCTATCCTATCCTCTATCCTATCCTCTATCGTATCCTATCCTCTATCCTATCCTATCCTCTATCCTATCCTACCATCCATCCTATACTATCCTCTATCCTATCCTTTCCTCTATCCTGTTCTCTATCCTATCCTATCCTCTATCCTATCCTATCCTCTGTCTTATCATATCCTCTATTCTATACTATCCTCTATCCTATCCTTTCCTCTATCCTATCCTATCCTCTATCCTATCCTATCCTCTATCCTATCCTTTCCTCTATCCTATCCTTTCCTCTATCCTATCCTATCCTCTATCCTATCCTATCCTCTATCCTATCCTTTCCTCTATCATATCCTATCTTCTATCCTAACCTATCCTCTATCCAATCCTTTCCTCTATCCTATCCTATCCTCTATCCTATCCTATCCTCTATCCGATCCTCTATCCTATCCTATCCTGTATCCTATCCTATCCTCTATCCTATCCTCTATCGTATCCTATCCTCTATCCTATCCTATCCTCTATCTTATCCTATCTTCCATCCTATACTATCCTCTATCCTATCCAATCCTCTATCCTATCCTCTATCCTATCATCCATCCTATCCTATCCACTTTCCTATCCTTTCCTCTATCCTGTTCTCTATCATATCCTATCCTGTATCCTATCCTATCCTCTATCCTACCCTATCCTCTATTCTATCCTATCCTCTATCCTATACTATCCTCTATCCTATCCTACCCTCTATCCTATCCTCTATCCTATCCTCTATCGTATCCTATCCTCTATCCTATCCTATCCTCTATCCTATACTATCTTCCATCCTATACTATCCTCTATCCTATCCAATCCTCTATCCTATCCTCTATCCTATCATCCATCCTATCCTATCCACTTTCCTATCCTTTCCTCTATCCTATCCTCTATCCTATCCTATCCTCTATCCTATCCTATCCGCTATCCTATCCTCTATCGTATCCTATCCTCTATCCTATCCTATCCTCTATCCTATCCTACCTTCCATCCTATACTATCCTCTATCCTATCCAATCCTCTATCCTATCCTCTATCCTATCATCCATCCTATCCTATCCACTTTCCTATCCTTTCCTCTATCCTATCCTCTA
This sequence comes from Halictus rubicundus, assembly GCF_050948215.1. Classification (NCBI taxonomy): domain Eukaryota; kingdom Metazoa; phylum Arthropoda; class Insecta; order Hymenoptera; family Halictidae; genus Halictus; species Halictus rubicundus. Next base: position 39,303 of record NW_027489404.1, read on the forward strand.
TCCTATCCTATCCTCTATCCTATCCTATCCTCTATCTTATCCTATCCTCTATTCTATACTATCCTCTATCCTATCCTATCCTCTATCCGATCCTCTATCCTATCCTATCCTCTATCCTACCCTATACTCTATCCTATCCTATCCTCTATCCTATCCTATCATCTATATTATCCTATCCTCTATTCTATCCTATCCTCTATCCTATCCTGTATCCTATCCTATCCTGTATCCTATCCTATCCTTTATCCTATCCTATCCTCTATCCTATCCTATCCTCTATCCTACCCTATCCTATCCTCTATCCTATCCTATCCTCTATCCTATCCTATCCTCTATCCTATCCTATCCTCTATCCTATCCTATCCTCTATCCTATCCTATCCTCTATCCTATCCTATCCTCTATCCTATCCTCTATCGTATCCTATCCTCTATCCTATCCTATCCTCTATCTTATCCTATCTTCCATCCTATACTATCCTCTATCCTATCCAATCCTCTATCCTATCCTCTATCCTATCATCCATCCTATCCTATCCACTTTCCTATCCTTTCCTCTATCCTGTTCTCTATCCTATCCTATCCTGTATCCTATCCTATCCTCTATCCTACCCTATCCTCTATTCTATCCTATCCTCTATCCTATACTATCCTCTATCCTATCCTATCCTCTATCCTATCCTCTATCCTATCCTCTATCGTATCCTATCCTCTATCCTATCCTATCCTCTATCCTATCCTATCCTCTATCGTATCCTATCCTCTATCCTATCCTATCCTCTATCCTATCCTATCCTCTATATTATCCTATCCTCTATTCTATCCTATCCTCTATCCTATCCTCTATCCTATCCTATCCTGTATCCTATCCTATCCTGTATCCTATCCTATCCTGTATCCTATCCTATCCTCTATCCTATCCTATCCTCTATCCTATCCTATCCTATCCTCTATCCTATCCTATCCTCTATCCTACCCTATCCTCCATCCTATCCTATCCTCTACCTTATCCTATCCTCTATCCTATCCTATCCTCTATCCTATTGTATCCTGTATCCTATCCTATCCTCTATCCTATCCTTTCCTCTATCCTATCCTACCTTCCATCCTATACTATCCTCTATCCTATCCAATCCTCTATCCTATCCTCTATCCTATACTATCCTCTATCCTATCCTATCCTCTATCCTATCCTCTATCCTATCCTATCCTCTATCCTACCCTATCCTCCATCCTATCCTATCCTCTACCTTATCCTATCCTCTATCCTATCCTATCCTCTATCCTATTGTATCCTGTATCCTATCCTATCCTCTATCCTATCCTTTCCTCTATCCTATCCTACCTTCCATCCTATACTATCCTCTATCCTATCCAATCCTCTATCCTATCCTCTATCCTATACTATCCTCTATCCTATCCTATCCTCTATCCTATCCTCTATCCTATCCTCTATCCTATCCTATCCTCTATCCTACCCTATCCTCTATTCCATCCTATCCTCTATCCTATACTATCCTCTATCCTATCCTATCCTCTATCCTATCCTCTGTCCTATCCTCTATCGTATCCTATCCTCTATCCTATCCTATCCTCTATCCTATACTATCTTCCATCCTATACTATCCTCTATCCTATCCAATCCTCTATCCTATCCTCTATCCTATCCTCTATCGTATCCTATCCTCTATCCTATCCTATCCTCTATCCTATCCTATCTTCCATCCTATACTATCCTCTATTCTATCCAATCCTCTATCCTATCCTCTATCCTATCATCCATCCTATCCTATCCACTTTCCTATCCTTTCCTCTATCCTGTTCTCTATCCTATCCTATCCTCTATCCTATCCTATCCTCTATCTTATCATATCCTCTATTCTATACTATCCTCTATCCTATCCTTTCCTCTATCCTATCCTATCCTCTATCCTATCCTATCCTCTATCCTATCCTTTCCTCTATCATATCCTATCCTCTATCCTACCCTATCCTCTATTCTATCCTATCCTCTATCCTATACTATCCTCTATCCTATCCTATCCTCTATCCTATCCTCTATCCTATCCTCTATCGTATCCTATCCTCTATCCTATCCTATCCTCTATCCTATACTATCTTCCATCCTATACTATCCTCTATCCTATCCAATCCTCTATCCTATCCTCTATCCTATCATCCATCCTATCCTATCCACTTTCCTATCCTTTCCTCTATCCTGTTCTCTATCCTATCCTATCCTCTATCCTATCCTATCCTCTATCTTATCATATGCTCTATTCTATACTATCCTCTATCCTATCCTTTCCTCTATCCTATCCTATCCTCTATCCTATCCTATCCTCTATCCTATCCTATCCTCTATCCTATCCTATCCTATCCTCTATCCTATCCTATCCTCTATCCTACCCTATCCTCCATCCTATCCTATCCTCTACCTTATCCTATCCTCTATCCTATCCTATCCTCTATCCTATTGTATCCTGTATCCTATCCTATCCTCTATCCTATCCTTTCCTCTATCCTATCCTACCTTCCATCCTATACTATCCTCTATCCTATCCAATCCTCTATCCTATCCTCTATCCTATACTATCCTCTATCCTATCCTATCCTCTATCCTATCCTCTATCCTATCCTCTATCCTATCCTATCCTCTATCCTACCCTATCCTCTATTCCATCCTATCCTCTATCCTATACTATCCTCTATCCTATCCTATCCTCTATCCTATCCTCTGTCCTATCCTCTATCGTATCCTATCCTCTATCCTATCCTATCCTCTATCCTATACTATCTTCCATCCTATACTATCCTCTATCCTATCCAATCCTCTATCCTATCCTCTATCCTATCCTCTATCGTATCCTATCCTCTATCCTATCCTATCCTCTATCCTATCCTATCTTCCATCCTATACTATCCTCTATTCTATCCAATCCTCTATCCTATCCTCTATCCTATCATCCATCCTATCCTATCCACTTTCCTATCCTTTCCTCTATCCTGTTCTCTATCCTATCCTATCCTCTATCCTATCCTATCCTCTATCTTATCATATCCTCTATTCTATACTATCCTCTATCCTATCCTTTCCTCTATCCTATCCTATCCTCTATCCTATCCTATCCTCTATCCTATCCTTTCCTCTATCATATCCTATCCTCTATCCTACCCTATCCTCTATTCTATCCTATCCTCTATCCTATACTATCCTCTATCCTATCCTATCCTCTATCCTATCCTCTATCCTATCCTCTATCGTATCCTATCCTCTATCCTATCCTATCCTCTATCCTATACTATCTTCCATCCTATACTATCCTCTATCCTATCCAATCCTCTATCCTATCCTCTATCCTATCATCCATCCTATCCTATCCACTTTCCTATCCTTTCCTCTATCCTGTTCTCTATCCTATCCTATCCTCTATCCTATCCTATCCTCTATCTTATCATATGCTCTATTCTATACTATCCTCTATCCTATCCTTTCCTCTATCCTATCCTATCCTCTATCCTATCCTATCCTCTATCCTATCCTTTCCTCTATCATATCCTATCCTCTATCCTAACCTATCCTCTATCCTATCCTTTCCTCTATCCTATCCTATCCTCTATCCTATCCTATCTTCCATCCTATACTATCCTCTATTCTATCCAATCCTCTATCCTATCCTCTATCCTATCATCCATCCTATCCTATCCACTTTCCTATCCTTTCCTCTATCCTGTTCTCTATCCTATCCTATCCTCTATCCTATCCTATCCTCTATCTTATCATATCCTCTATTCTATACTATCCTCTATCCTATCCTTTCCTCTATCCTATCCTATCCTCTATCCTATCCTATCGTCTATCCTATCCTTTCCTCTATCATATCCTATCCTCTATCCTACCCTATCCTCTATTCTATACTATCCTCTATCCTATCCTTTCCTCTATCCTATCCTATCCTCTATCCTATCCTATCCTCTATCCTATCCTATCCTCTATCCTATCCTATCCTATCCTCTATCCTATCCTATCCTCTATCCTACCCTATCCTCCATCCTATCCTATCCTCTACCTTATCCTATCCTCTATCCTATCCTATCCTCTATCCTATTGTATCCTGTATCCTATCCTATCCTCTATCCTATCCTTTCCTCTATCCTATCCTACCTTCCATCCTATACTATCCTCTATCCTATCCAATCCTCTATCCTATCCTCTATCCTATACTATCCTCTATCCTATCCTATCCTCTATCCTATCCTCTATCCTATCCTCTATCCTATCCTCTATCCTATCCTATCCTCTATCCTACCCTATCCTCTATTCCATCCTATCCTCTATCCTATACTATCCTCTATCCTATCCTATCCTCTATCCTATCCTCTGTCCTATCCTCTATCGTATCCTATCCTCTATCCTATCCTATCCTCTATCCTATACTATCTTCCATCCTATACTATCCTCTATCCTATCCAATCCTCTATCCTATCCTCTATCCTATCCTCTATCGTATCCTATCCTCTATCCTATCCTATCCTCTATCCTATCCTATCTTCCATCCTATACTATCCTCTATTCTATCCAATCCTCTATCCTATCCTCTATCCTATCATCCATCCTATCCTATCCACTTTCCTATCCTTTCCTCTATCCTGTTCTCTATCCTATCCTATCCTCTATCCTATCCTATCCTCTATCTTATCATATCCTCTATTCTATACTATCCTCTATCCTATCCTTTCCTCTATCCTATCCTATCCTCTATCCTATCCTATCCTCTATCCTATCCTTTCCTCTATCCTATCCTATCCTCAATCCTATCCTATCCTCTATCCTATCCTTTCCTCTATCATATCCTATCCTCTATCCTAACCTATCCTCTATCCTATCCTTTCCTCTATCCTATCCTATCCTCTATCCTATCCTATCCTCTATCCTATCCTATCCTATCCTCTATCCTATCCTATCCTCTATCCTATCCTATCCTCTATCCTATACTATCTTCCATCCTATACTATCCTCTATCCTATGCAATCCTCTATCCTATCCTCTATCCTATCATCCATCCTATCCTATCCACTTTCCTATCCTTTCCTCTATCCTGTTCTCTATCCTATCCTATCCTCTATCCTATCCTATCCTCTATCTTATCATATCCTCTATTCTATACTATCCTCTATCCTATCCTTTCCTCTATCCTATCCTATCCTCTATCCTATCCTATCCTCTATCCTATCCTTTCCTCTATCATATCCTATCCTCTATCCTAACCTATCCTCTATCCTATCCTTTCCTCTATCCTATCCTATCCTCTATCCTATCCTATCCTCTATCCGATCCTCTATCCTATCCTATCCTGTATCCTATCCTATCCTGTATCCTATCCTATCCTCTATCCTATCCTATCCTCTATCCTATCCTATCCTATCCTCTATCCTATCCTATCCTCTATCCTATCCTCTATGGTATCCTATCCTCTATCCTATCCTATCCTCTATCCTATCCTATCTTCCATCCTATACTATCCTCTATCCTATCCAATCCTCTATCCTATCCTCTATCCTATCATCCATCCTATCCTATCCACTTTCCTATCCTTTCCTCTATCCTATCCTCTATCCTATCCTATCCTCTATCCTATCCTATCCTCTATCCTAACCTATCCTCTATCCTATCCTCTATCGTATCCTATCCTCTATCCTATCCTATCCTCTATCCTATCCTACCTTCCATCCTATACTATCCTCTATCCTATCCAATCCTCTATCCTATCCTCTATCCTATCATCCATCCTATCCTATCCACTTTCCTATCCTTTCCTCTATCCTGTTCTCTATCCTATCCTATCCTCTATCCTATCCTATCCTCTATCTTATCCTATCCTCTATCCTATACTATCCTCTACCTTATCCTATCCTCTATCCTATCCTATCCTCTATCCTATTGTATCCTGTATCCTATCCTATCCTCTATCCTATCCTTTCCTCTATCCTATCCTATCCTCTATCCTATCCTGTCCTCTATCCTATACTATCCTCTATCCTATCCTATCCTCTATCCTATCCTATCCTCTATCCTATCCTATCCACTATCCTATCCTATCCTCTATATTATCCTATCCTCTATTCTATCCTATCCTCTATCCTATCCTCTATCCTATCCTCTATCGTATCCTATCCTCTATCCTATACTATCTTCCATCCTATACTATCCTCTATCCTATCCAATCCTCTATCCTATCCTCTATCCTATCATCCATCCTATCCTATCCACTTTCCTATCCTTTCCTCTATCCTATCCTCTATCCTATCCTATCCTCTATCCTATCCTATCCTCTATCCTATCCTATCCTCTATCCTATCCTATCCTCTATCCTATCCTCTATCGTATCCTATCCTCTATCCTATCCTATCCTCTATCCTATCCTACCTTCCATCCTATACTATCCTCTATCCTATCCAATCCTCTATCCTATCCTCTATCCTATCATCCATCCTATCCTATCCACTTTCCTATCCTTTCCTCTATCCTATCCTCTATCCTATCCTATCCTCTATCCTATCCTATCCTCTATCTTATCCTATCCTCTATTCTATACCATCCTCTATCCTATCCTATCCTCTATCCTATCCTATCCTGTATCCTATCCTATCCTCTATCCTATCCTATCCTCTATCCTATCCTATCCTCTATCCTATCCTATCCTCTATATTATCCTATCCTCTATTCTATCCTATCCTCTATCCTATCCTCTATCCTATCCTCTATCCTATCCTATCCTCTATCCTATCCTTTCCTCTATCCTATCCTTTCCTCTATCCTATCCTATCCTCTATCCTATCCTATCCTCTATCCTATCCTTTCCTCTATCATATCCTATCCTCTATCCTAACCTATCCTCTATCCAAT
>NW_027489405.1:0-46201 GCF_050948215.1 Halictus rubicundus
GATCTTATCCATATAAAGCTATTTGGTGGCAGTATTATTGCTATTTGTACAGGCACACAGATACACAGATTCTTATATCTTGCAATGCACGTTGTTTTTTTCTCCGTCAACCGATTTCGATGAAATTTTCAGCTTCTGTATCCCTAACATAGAGCTAGAGATAAAAGTTTTGAAAAGTGTCTGTCATTTTAAGTTTTAATTATAATTGTATTGATTGCTATTTTTTATACCTTATAGAATTGTTTCTTTACATTTAATATTCTTTATATTTTATAAGCAATAAACTTTATGTATAATCATTAATTGTATTGTTTAAATTTAACTTTCTGTGAGTAATTGTCAATACATATACATTAGTAACCACATCTATTTGTCCGCGGCGAAAACCAAGCTGTCGAACTCGAGACGGGAAGGACTCGCCGCGTCTCTTTCTTTTCATATGCTGTCCTTCTTTGCGTCCGAAACGTCCGTCGTTCATTACACAAGTAAATATCATCGGAATTTTGTCATATTTGGTACCGTTTTCCTTAGAAAAATGCCACGAGTATGTTGGTGAAAGTCCGATAGAAAAATAATTAATAATGAAAAAGTTTATTTTTTTATTTAAAGGCCTGAGCTCACGCCAGTCTTTCATCTTTTCCGAACGCTTCGACTCTCCGCGGCTCTTTCTTTCCCATACGCTGTCCTTTTTCGCGTCCGAAACATCAATCGTTCATTGCACAAGCAATTATCGTCGGAATTATATCATATTTGGTTTCATTTTAATCAGAAAAATGTCACGAATATGTTGGTAAAAGTTAAAAAAAAAAAAAAAATAACGAAAAATAAAGAAGTTTTGTGATTGGATTAGTAGTGGTCTTCTGGTCTCACACCGATATAGCCGACAATGTGTGGCCCACTCCTCGGGGAGGACGCTTCTCTAGTTTCGCTGTCCGCTTCTCCGTGCAACATTATATGTATCGTAGACGGATATTCTCTCCTTTTGAATGCCAGTCATTCTGGTGTGCCCAGAGTTGGGCATTATTAGATAAAAATTATTTAAATAACGATTCGAATAAAAGATACTTCATCTTTATTCGTTATTCGAAGGTTCGAATAAAAAAGGTATCCTTATTCGACGAGTATCGAATAAATAATTTTATTCGACGAGAATTTATCCGACGAATAGAGATACTTTTTTTTATTCGAAGCGGATTTATTCGAACTACGAGAAATTTTTTCATCTTTCATCTGTATCATTTATTCGAAGGCTTCAAATAAATGCTCGAATAACTTTTGCCGAGTGCCGAGCTTCAAAGACCCAGCGACAACAGACGACATACAATGTAAACGGATGGAGAATCGCGCACGTATGAAAGTTTAAACTTTCTGATTTTTTTGTTACAAACTGTGGTCGTAAAAAAAATGAAAAACCTCCAAAAAATCGGAAAAATGCAGATTTCTCAAAAATTTGAAAACATGCTATTCTACTGTTTAGTTCCTTGTTAAAGTACTATAACAGGCAGTGTCGTCAATTTTTTTTTACATTTTTTGTTGTGGGACATCATCGTCAAAAAACAATAAAAACCGAATTTTTTCGACGTTTTTGCTATTAGGAGGAAAGTTACACTTGTTGGTTTTATCGCAGCTATATATTAAGTAATTTTTAGCATTATTAAATTGAAACAAGTAATTCTTTGACCTAAGAAATGTGATTTAAGAGAAAGAATAAATTGTATTTTGTGTGATATATACCAGAATGTTCGTAAAGTTTTGTAACATCGCCGGACGTGTCGAACTAAGGAGCGGATACGCTGGGGTTCTTATCCCGTCGGTGGTAAATGTTTTTTCCCATACATCATCTTTATTTTTTCAATTTCTTATATTATTTATTCATGTGATTTTAACAATATTTTTTTAATGTTTTAAAAATATTGAAGTAACATTGATTAGGCAATGAATATTTATATTATTGTGTTCGTCTACGATTTCCGCCAGATATGAAATTGCTTGTGAAAATTGGTAAGATTCCGTGAAAAGAATTTTGAAATCTACGTCTGTCATTTCCAGAAAATCAAGAAATCAATACTGTTTGAAATGGAATCTTTTTGCGGTTCCAATTGTTTTGACCATCTTAATCGGCTATGCCCTTTTAAATCTTATCACCTATACTTGCACAGTACCGAATGACAGGCTGTTGGAACTTCCAACTTCCAACTTGGTTTCACGTTAATTTTCAACATTATAAACAATTTTGCGACAACACATTTTTACGACTACACGGTACAGTGAACCGGAGTATAATATAAAGGAATATATAAAATACCGTTCTTTACAGATCACATCTAGTTATTTACATAAATCTAAATAGTTGTTATTGCATAATTATTTTCAATAAGGGTTATACAAATTCTGAATCAACATTTCACTATCAAAATATATAATAAAACATCGCAAACATTTAGCATTGTCAATATACTAAAATGCTTGATAATATCAATGTGCTGATCTTCCTGCTGTAACTCGCATCATGTCATTTTACGCCTGATTTTATTTCGAGCCGTTCGCTTCGTTGCTAGCAGCTCGCATCGTGCGAGTACTCGACTCGACTCGAAAAGCGAGTCCCGGCTCGACTGGACCCGAGCTCGGCTCGCATATGCGAGCTTGGCTGCAGGCCTAGTGCCAGGTGGGTGCTGGGATCGGTCGGTAACGGCCCCAATGTCGAGATACTCTCGTCGGTTGTGGAACTAAGAAAGTGGAACTATCACTGATCTCAAATACCAACATCGCTAAACATGCCGCGCTCGCTACCTAAATAGAACATTTGCTCGTGAATTACGGAAGAAACGTCAGTGACATAGGCAATAAATAAACGGATAATGCGTAGAATGAGAATAATTATTTTTTATTGTATAATTTCATTACACTATTATTGCCTTCTTATTTTCCATATTATTCACCATTGTAATCATTATTTTATAATCGATAGTTTATAGGTGAAATTAATTAATTTGGAACTTATTGCGATATTTATAAAATAATGATTATTCAACAAAATATATTCTGTAATAGTTATAGAATAAAAAAAAAAGAAGAATAAATACAATATTCAAGTAATGACAAAATTCAATCGTTCTTATTGTGATCCGTAGTAACAAACACAGAAAATTATTTTTTTTTACTTATTTAACCGATAATACCACTTCTAATGCTGGACTGCAATTATTCAAGTAAAGGTAGTAACGAAATAAAAGTGTTATGTAATGAAACTAACTTTCGACGGATCTTATCCATATAAAGCTATTTGGTGGCAGTATTATTGCTATTTGTACAGGCACACAGATACACAGATTCTTATATCTTGCAATGCACGTTGTTTTTTTCTCCGTCAACCGATTTCGATGAAATTTTCAGCTTCTGTATCCCTAACATAGAGCTAGAGATAAAAGTTTTGAAAAGTGTCTGTCATTTTAAGTTTTAATTATAATTGTATTGATTGCTATTTTTTATACCTTATAGAATTGTTTCTTTACATTTAATATTCTTTATATTTTATCAGCAATAAACTTTATGTATAATCATTAATTGTATTGTTAAATTTAACTTTCTGTGAGTAATTGTCAATACATATACATTAGTAACCACATCTATTTGTCCGCGGCGAAAACCAAGCTGTCGAACTCGAGACGGGAAGGACTCGCCGCGTCTCTTTCTTTTCATATGCTGTCCTTCTTTGCGTCCGAAACTTCCGTCGTTCATTACACAAGTAAATATCATCGGAATTTTGTCATATTTGGTACCGTTTTCCTTAGAAAAATGCCACGAGTATGTTGGTGAAAGTCCGATAGAAAAATAATTAATAATGAAAAAGTTTATTTTTTTATTTAAAGGCCTGAGCTCACGCCAGTCTTTCATCTTTTCCGAACGCTTCGACTCTCCGCGGCTCTTTCTTTCCCATACGCTGTCCTTTTTCGCGTCCGAAACATCAATCGTTCATTACACAAGCAATTATCGTCGGAATTATATCATATTTGGTTTCATTTTAATCAGAAAAATGTCACGAATATGTTGGTAAAAGTTAAAAAAAAAAAAAAAATAACGAAAAATAAAGAAGTTTTGTGATTGGATTAGTAGTGGTCTTCTGGTCTCACACCGATATAGCCGACAATGTGTGGCCCACTCCTCGGGGAGGACGCTTCTCTAGTTTCGCTGTCCGCTTCTCCGTGCAACATTATATGTATCGTAGACGGATATTCTCTCCTTTTGAATGCCAGTCATTCTGGTGTGCCCAGAGTTGGGCATTATTAGATAAAAATTATTTAAATAACGATTCGAATAAAAGATACTTCATCTTTATTCGTTATTCGAAGGTTCGAATGAAAAAGGTATCTTTATTCGACGAGTATCGAATAAATAATTTTATTCGACGAGAATTTATCCGACGAATAAAGATACTTTTTTTTATTCGAAGCGGATTTATTCAAACTACGAGAAATTTTTTCATCTTTCATCTGTATCTTTTATCCGAAGGCTTCAAATAAATGCTCGAATAACTTTTGCCGAGTGCCGAGCTTCAAAGACCCAGCGACGACAGACGACATACAATGTAAACGGATGGAGAATCGCGCACGAATGAAAGTTTAAACTTTTAGATTGTGCAATATATCCTCATGAAATTGTGACGAGCGAATGGAGGGGATTTTCCTGATGAAAATGAGATCAAATTCGGGTGTAATCGACCAAGTTTCACTGATACGTAATGTTACGATAAAAATTACAATCTCATTAAAGACAGTCCAAATGATGTCGTGTTTAGACTCATTTTGATCGGGATGAGCTCTACAACTCATTCGTATTAACAATATTGTTCTGATTAAAAACATAAAAGCATAAATTGCCAATAATGTTGGATTCTCCATCTGCTTACATTGTAGGCTGTTGGTCGGTCTTTATAAAAAAATCTTTATTCGTCGAATAAATTCATTACGTGCGGAATAGAGATAACATAATTATTTTTATTTGACGCGTAACAAATCATTTTTTATCTTTTATTCGCTGTTTGAAATGTCTATTTCAATAAAAATTTGCCCATCTTTGCTTCTACAATTATATTATTTTATATTATATTAATTCATCCACGTGATTCTCTCTCAAACTCTATACTATTCGGAATAGTACGTTAAATAAACGCTACTCTGGTTTTCAACATATTTCTGTTCCCACAGATCGATTCTTGGAACAATTATCTATAAAAAAAAAAAGTGTAAGGAAATAATGCTTGTTCATGAAATATTTTTAAATTACAAATTAAGGTATCTCATATGGAAGTAGAAATTGATTTTCCTAAAATTATGCTTTAATAATTTCTTACGTAAAATATTTTGACGAATTTTTCGTCCTTGATATTAGTTTTACTTTTAATATTTTAGATCTTAAAAAGCAACACTAAAAAAAAATATCTTTTTAATTTGAATACGTTTGTCGGAGAATGTAACATTTGATAATCGATATGGGTCCGTGATGATTCACCTTCTCAGCGACGAGAAGTTCCTTAGTGGTCTTCTGCACCGACGAGATACCGTCGTTGGCCTTCTGTTTCTTACTCCAGCCAAAATCTATCCTAGAGAGCGGTAGACAACACCGTATTTTTCGAGCGACACATTCTCCCGTAAGGCTGTCAGTCTTTATATATATCTGGTCGGTGGATCAGTGCACCCACGAGATATATATATATAAAGACTGCCAGCCCCCGTGTTAAACTGCGAGTCTCAAAGTGGGTGCCAGGTGGGTGCTGGGAGCGGTCGGTAACGGCCCTAATGTCGAGATACTCTCGTCGGTTGTGGAACTAAAAGAACATTTGCTCGTGAATTATGGAAAAAACGTCAGTGACAGAGGCAATAAATAAACGTATAATGCGTAGAATGAAAATAATTATCTTTTATTGTATAATTTCATTACACTCTTATTGCCTTCTTATTTTCCATATTGTTCACCATTGTAATCATTATTTTATAATCGATAATTTATAGGTGTAATTAATTAATTTGGAACTTCTTGCGATATTTATAAAATAATGATTATTCAACAAAATATATTCTGTAATGGTTATAGAATAAAAAAAAAAGAATAAATACAATATTCAAGTAATGTGGCGGACCCCTTGGAGAAGGGTTGATCGGACCCAGGTAGGAGCGTCGTCTGCGGGCTGGGACCTTGGACGCACTTGGTCGCCAGGCCCAAGCTCTTCCCGAGCGCACACTTAGTCGCCGGAAGTCTATTCCTACCTGGGGTGCACATTTGGCGACCAGGTTCGGGGTTTTTCCTTGGCGTGCACATTTGGCCGCCAACCCTTGACTTTCGCCAGGACACGGATGTTCGGTGCAAGGACACGAACTTTCTCCAAGGGGCACGTACAGGAAGCGACATCCCCACTCCAGAAGTTTTCTTGTTCGAAGGAAATTCCTGGAGGATATAAGCGCGGATTCTGACGGATGACAGGGTCAGTCAGTCATTCAGTCAGTCAGTTCAAGTCAGTCAGTCGTTGTGAGAAGTCGTCATTCGCCGTCAGTTGTTCGTATAGTCGTTTATCCGTAGTTCTTGTTTCATTGTTATTTCATTTTCTTTGTTCCTTGTTACGTCGTTGAGTTTTTGTTGCTTATTTAATAAATGGTTATTGTTATATTGGGTGAATCCTTTACTGAACACCCAAACCACAACACATACCAAAAGGTAATAAAAATTTTTTTATCTTTTATTCGTTACTCGAAATTTTTATTTAGATAAATATTTTGCCCAACTCTGGTTGAGCTTAGCTCGGCTCGATTGTGCGAGTCGAGTCGAGTACTCGCACGATGCGAGCTATCCGCACCGATGCGAGCTGCTCGAAATAAAATCAGGCGTAAAATGACATGATGCGAGTTACAGCGGGAAGATCAGCACATCGATATTATCAAGCATTTTAGTATATTGACAATGCTAAATGTTTGCGATGTTTTATTATATATTTTGATGGTGAAATGTTGATTCAGAATTTCTATAACCCTTATTGAAAATAATTATGCAATAACAACTATTTCCTAGATTTATGTAAATAACTAGCTGTGATCTGTAAAGAACGGTATTTTATATATTCCTTTATATTATACTCCGGGGTTCAGTGTACAGTCGTAAAAATGTGTTGTTGCAAAATTGTTTATAATGTTGAAAATTAACGTTAAGCTTCGTTAAATAGTTTTTGAAAGGAATGGGTATATAAACAATATTGTATAATATTGATGTGTATTTATACGAGGTCGCCGCCGCGTCTACAATGTATGCTGGCGGTTCGTCGGCGTGCTCTTTGCACAGGCCGCCACACTGGTACTCGCACCAAAGGTCAAAAGACTGAATTCTGGTAAGCTGAGAAAAACTGTTTGACAGAATCTGAGCTAACTAACCTGAGAATAGAGATTGTCTTAGACTTTTATATTTTTCGATAATGAATAACTAAGCTAGTGGCTCGATGGGGAGGGAGGAAGAGCAAAACGCATACGCGTGCCGGTAGATTAAATACTCAGAGCGGGTGACCTAAGTGGGCGAGTGCAGGCGAGAGCCGGTCATAAACCTTAGCTCGCTGATGAGAGCCCTACTGTCCCATTGTACGGAAGTACACTTTTTAGAAGAAATGGCCGAGATAACGAACCAAAAAGGCAGTAAACCATTTTCACACTGCACAATTATAAACATGGAGATAGCGCAGGTTGCTTAGCGAGAAACGTGCGGCCGCTTCTCGTTATACATTATGCAGTCAGTCTCATAATTGATGGCAGACACTTTAAATCAGAATAACTTTTTTTATAAATCGACCAAACGACTTCAGCTGTTCTGCCAAGCTAGATAGATTAATTTACTAGATGACATGTAATGAAAACGCAGGAAAAATTGCGTTATATAATTGCGTTAATTGTCGAGCTAGGAAGTAGATTTAACTTTGCTGCCACTACGAATTATTTGGTAGTTAGCATGATTTTGCACCATCGTATAAAAGATCGACTGTTATCCATGGAGAAGAGCCAACAATTGCAAATTGAAAAAAGATTTAGATTAAAATATTAACTAAACAGAAAGTATGACGAGTGTTGAACGTAGACATCAGATCCTTTTAAAAGGGCCTAGCCGATTTATGGTCAAAACTGCCCTTAGAGGAAAAACCCCTCTGAGTAAAATTTCAACCCCCTATCTTGCCCATGAGGTTAGTTACAGGGTAAATTAGATTTCGCGCTTCTCCGCGTATTTCCCGCACTCTGATGCTTTCTAAAATTCTGAAAAAAATGTGACATATTTTGGATTCTAAGGCTGATTTTTGATAATTTTTTCAGATTTTTTTGTTACAAACTGTGGTCGTAAAAAAAAATGAAAAACCTCCAAAAAATCGGAAAAATGCAGATTTCTCAAAAATTTGAAAACATGCTATTCTACTGTTTAGTTCCTTGTTAAAGTACTATAACAGGCAGTGTCGTCAATTTTTTTTAGATTTTTTGTTGTGGGACATCATCGTCAAAAAACAATAAAAACCGAATTTTTTCGACGTTTTTGCTATTAGGAGGAAAGTTACACTTGTTGGTTTTATCGCAGCTATATATTAAGTAATTTTTAGCATTATTAAATTGAAACAAGTAATTCTTTGACCTAAGAAATGTGATTTAAGAGAAAGAATAAATTGTATTTTGTGTGATATATACCAGAATGTTCGTAAAGTTTTGTAACATCGCCGGACGTGTCGAACTAAGGAGCGGATACGCTGGGGTTCTTATCCCGTCGGTGGTAAATGTTTTTTCCCATACATCATCTTTATTTTTTCAATTTCTTATATTATTTATTCATGTGATTTTAACAATATTTTTTTAATGTTTTAAAAATATTGAAGTAACATTGATTAGGCAATGAATATTTATATTATCGTGTTCGTCTACGATTTCCGCCAGATATGAAATTGCTTGTGAAAATTGGCAAGATTCCGTGAAAAGAATTTTGAACTCTACGTCTGTCATTTCCAGAAAATCAAGAAATCAATACTGTTTGAAATGGAATCTTTTTGCGGTTCCAATTGTTTTGACCATCTTAATCGGCTATGCCCTTTTAAATCTTATCACCTATACTTGCACAGTACCGAATGACAGGCTGTTGGAACTTCCAACTTCCAACTTGGTTTCACGTTAATTTTCAACATTATAAACAATTTTGCGACAACACATTTTTACGACTACACGGTACAGTGAACCGGAGTATAATATAAAGGAATATATAAAATACCGTTCTTTACAGATCACATCTAGTTATTTACATAAATCTAAATAGTTGTTATTGCATAATTATTTTCAATAAGGGTTATACAAATTCTGAATCAACATTTCACTATCAAAATATATAATAAAACATCGCAAACATTTAGCATTGTCAATATACTAAAATGCTTGATAATATCAATGTGCTGATCTTCCTGCTGTAACTCGCATCATGTCATTTTACGCCTGATTTTATTTCGAGCCGTTCGCTTCGTTGCTAGCAGCTCGCATCGTGCGAGTACTCGACTCGACTCGAAAAGCGAGTCCCGGCTCGACTGGACCCGAGCTCGGCTCGCATATGCGAGCTTGGCTGCAGGCCTAGTGCCAGGTGGGTGCTGGGATCGGTCGGTAACGGCCCCAATGTCGAGATACTCTCGTCGGTTGTGGAACTAAGAAAGTGGAACTATCACTGATCTCAAATACCAACATCGCTAAACATGCCGCGCTCGCTACCTAAATAGAACATTTGCTCGTGAATTACGGAAGAAACGTCAGTGACATAGGCAATAAATAAACGGATAATGCGTAGAATGAGAATAATTATTTTTTATTGTATAATTTCATTACACTATTATTGCCTTCTTATTTTCCGTATTATTCACCATTGTAATCATTATTTTATAATCGATAGTTTATAGGTGAAATTAATTAATTTGGAACTTATTGCGATATTTATAAAATAATGATTATTCAACAAAATATATTCTGTAATAGTTATAGAATAAAAAAAAAAGAAGAATAAATACAATATTCAAGTAATGACAAAATTCAATCGTTCTTATTGTGATCCGTAGTAACAAACACAGAAAATTATTTTTTTTACTTATTTAACCGATAATACCACTTCTAATGCTGGACTGCAATTATTCAAGTAAAGGTAGTAACGAAATAAAAGTGTTATGTAATGAAACTAACTTTCGACGGATCTTATCCATATAAAGCTATTTGGTGGCAGTATTATTGCTATTTGTACAGACACGCAGATACACAGATTCTTATATCTTGCAATGCACGTTGTTTTTTTCTCCGTCAACCGATTTCGATGAAATTTTCAGCTTCTGTATCCCTAACATAGAGGTAGAGATAAAAGTTTTGAAAAGTGTCTGTCATTTTAAGTTTTAATTATAATTGTATTGATTGCTATTTTTTATACCTTATAGAATTGTTTCTTTACATTTAATATTCTTTATATTTTATCAGCAATAAACTTTATGTATAATCATTAATTGTATTGTTAAATTTAACTTTCTGTGAGTAATTGTCAATACATATACATTAGTAACCACATCTATTTGTCCGCGGCGAAAACCAAGCTGTCGAACTCGAGACGGGAAGGACTCGCCGCGTCTCTTTCTTTTCATATGCTGTCCTTCTTTGCGTCCGAAACTTCCGTCGTTCATTACACAAGTAAATATCATCGGAATTTTGTCATATTTGGTACCGTTTTCTCTAGAAAAATGCCACGAGTATGTTGGTGAAAGTCCGATAGAAAAATAATTAATAATGAAAAAGTTTATTTTTTTATTTAAAGGCCTGAGCTCACGCCAGTCTTTCATCTTTTCCGAACGCTTCGACTCTCCGCGGCTCTTTCTTTCCCATACGCTGTCCTTTTTCGCGTCCGAAACATCAATCGTTCATTACACAAGCAATTATCGTCGGAATTATATCATATTTGGTTTCATTTTAATCAGAAAAATGTCACGAATATGTTGGTAAAAGTTAAAAAAAAAAAAAATAACGAAAAATAAAGAAGTTTTGTGATTTGATTAGTAGTGGTCTTCTGGCCTCACACCGATATAGCCGACAATGTGTGGCCCACTCCTCGGGGAGGACGCTTCTCTAGTTTCGCTGTCCGCTTCTCCGTGCAACATTATATGTATCGTAGACGGATATTCTCTCCTTTTGAATGCCAGTCATTCTGGTGTGCCCAGAGTTGGGCATTATTAGATAAAAATTATTTAAATAACGATTCGAATAAAAGATACTTCATCTTTATTCGTTATTCGAAGGTTCGAATAAAAAAGGTATCCTTATTCGACGAGTATCGAATAAATAATTTTATTCGACGAGAATTTATCCGACGAATAAAGATACTTTTTTTTATTCGAAGCGGATTTATTCAAACTACGAGAAATTTTTTCATCTTTCATCTGTATCATTTATTCGAAGGCTTCAAATAAATGCTCGAATAACTTTTGCCGAGTGCCGAGCTTCAAAGACCCAGCGACGACAGACGACATACAATGTAAACGGATGGAGAATCGCGCACGTATGAAAGTTTAAACTTTCAGATTTTTTTGTTACAAACTGTGGTCGTAAAAAAAATGAAAAACCTCCAAAAAATCGGAAAAATACAGATTTCTCAAAAATTTGAAAACATGCTATTCTACTGTTTAGTTCCTTGTTAAAGTACTATAACAGGCAGTGTCGTCAATTTTTTTTAGATTTTTTGTTGTGGGACATCATCGTCAAAAAACAATAAAAACCGAATTTTTTCGACGTTTTTGCTATTAGGAGGAAAGTTACACTTGTTGGTTTTATCGCAGCTATATATTAAGTAATTTTTAGCATTATTAAATTGAAACAAGTAATTCTTTGACCTAAGAAATGTGATTTAAGAGAAAGAATAAATTGTATTTTGTGTGATATATACCAGAATGTTCGTAAAGTTTTGTAACATCGCCGGACGTGTGTCGAACTAAGGAGCGGATACGCTGGGGTTCTTATCCCGTCGGTGGTAAATGTTTTTTCCCATACATCATCTTTATTTTTTCAATTTCTTATATTATTTATTCATGTGATTTTAACAATATTTTTTTAATGTTTTAAAAATATTGAAGTAACATTGATTAGGCAATGAATATTTATATTATCGTGTTCGTCTACGATTTCCGCCAGATATGAAATTGCTTGTGAAAATTGGTAAGATTCCGTGAAAAGAATTTTGAAATCTACGTCTGTCATTTCCAGAAAATCAAGAAATCAATACTGTTTGAAATGGAATCTTTTTGCGGTTCCAATTGTTTTGACCATCTTAATCGGCTATGCCCTTTTAAATCTTATCACCTATACTTGCACAGTACCGAATGACAGGCTGTTGGAACTTCCAACTTCCAACTTGGTTTCACGTTAATTTTCAACATTATAAACAATTTTGCGACAACACATTTTTACGACTACACGGTACAGTGAACCGGAGTATAATATAAAGGAATATATAAAATACCGTTCTTTACAGATCACATCTAGTTATTTACATAAATCTAAATAGTTGTTATTGCATAATTATTTTCAATAAGGGTTATACAAATTCTGAATCAACATTTCACTATCAAAATATATAATAAAACATCGCAAACATTTAGCATTGTCAATATACTAAAATGCTTGATAATATCAATGTGCTGATCTTCCTGCTGTAACTCGCATCATGTCATTTTACGCCTGATTTTATTTCGAGCCGTTCGCTTCGTTGCGAGCAGCTCGCATCGTGCGAGTACTCGACTCGACTCGAAAAGCGAGTCCCGGCTCGACTGGACCCGAGCTCGGCTCGCATATGCGAGCTTGGCTGCAGGCCTAGTGCCAGGTGGGTGCTGGGATCGGTCGGTAACGGCCCCAATGTCGAGATACTCTCGTCGGTTGTGGAACTAAGAAAGTGGAACTATCACTGATCTCAAATACCAACATCGCTAAACATGCCGCGCTCGCTACCTAAATAGAACATTTGCTCGTGAATTACGGAAGAAACGTCAGTGACATAGGCAATAAATAAACGGATAATGCGTAGAATGAGAATAATTATTTTTTATTGTATAATTTCATTACACTATTATTGCCTTCTTATTTTCCATATTATTCACCATTGTAATCATTATTTTATAATCGATAGTTTATAGGTGAAATTAATTAATTTGGAACTTATTGCGATATTTATAAAATAATGATTATTCAACAAAATATATTCTGTAATAGTTATAGAATAAAAAAAAAAGAAGAATAAATACAATATTCAAGTAATGACAAAATTCAATCGTTCTTATTGTGATCCGTAGTAACAAACACAGAAAATTATTTTTTTTTACTTATTTAACCGATAATACCACTTCTAATGCTGGACTGCAATTATTCAAGTAAAGGTAGTAACGAAATAAAAGTGTTATGTAATGAAACTAACTTTCGACGGATCTTATCCATATAAAGCTATTTGGTGGCAGTATTATTGCTATTTGTACAGGCACACAGATACACAGATTCTTATATCTTGCAATGCACGTTGTTTTTTTCTCCGTCAACCGATTTCGATGAAATTTTCAGCTTCTGTATCCCTAACATAGAGCTAGAGATAAAAGTTTTGAAAAGTGTCTGTCATTTTAAGTTTTAATTATAATTGTATTGATTGCTATTTTTTATACCTTATAGAATTGTTTCTTTACATTTAATATTCTTTATATTTTATCAGCAATAAACTTTATGTATAATCATTAATTGTATTGTTAAATTTAACTTTCTGTGAGTAATTGTCAATACATATACATTAGTAACCACATCTATTTGTCCGCGGCGAAAACCAAGCTGTCGAACTCGAGACGGGAAGGACTCGCCGCGTCTCTTTCTTTTCATATGCTGTCCTTCTTTGCGTCCGAAACTTCCGTCGTTCATTACACAAGTAAATATCATCGGAATTTTGTCATATTTGGTACCGTTTTCCTTAGAAAAATGCCACGAGTATGTTGGTGAAAGTCCGATAGAAAAATAATTAATAATGAAAAAGTTTATTTTTTTATTTAAAGGCCTGAGCTCACGCCAGTCTTTCATCTTTTCCGAACGCTTCGACTCTCCGCGGCTCTTTCTTTCCCATACGCTGTCCTTTTTCGCGTCCGAAACATCAATCGTTCATTACACAAGCAATTATCGTCGGAATTATATCATATTTGGTTTCATTTTAATCAGAAAAATGTCACGAATATGTTGGTAAAAGTTAAAAAAAAAAAAAAATAACGAAAAATAAAGAAGTTTTGTGATTGGATTAGTAGTGGTCTTCTGGCCTCACACCGATATAGCCGACAATGTGTGGCCCACTCCTCGGGGAGGACGCTTCTCTAGTTTCGCTGTCCGCTTCTCCGTGCAACATTATATGTATCGTAGACGGATATTCTCTCCTTTTGAATGCCAGTCATTCTGGTGTGCCCAGAGTTGGGCATTATTAGATAAAAATTATTTAAATAACGATTCGAATAAAAGATACTTCATCTTTATTCGTTATTCGAAGGTTCGAATAAAAAAGGTATCCTTATTCGACGAGTATCGAATAAATAATTTTATTCGACGAGAATTTATCCGACGAATAAAGATACTTTTTTTTATTCGAAGCGGATTTATTCAAACTACGAGAAATTTTTTCATCTTTCATCTGTATCATTTATTCGAAGGCTTCAAATAAATGCTCGAATAACTTTTGCCGAGTGCCGAGCTTCAAAGACCCAGCGACGACAGACGACATACAATGTAAACGGATGGAGAATCGCGCACGTATGAAAGTTTAAACTTTCAGATTTTTTTGTTACAAACTGTGGTCGTAAAAAAAATGAAAAACCTCCAAAAAATCGGAAAAATGCAGATTTCTCAAAAATTTGAAAACATGCTATTCTACTGTTTAGTTCCTTGTTAAAGTACTATAACAGGCAGTGTCGTCAATTTTTTTTTACATTTTTTGTTGTGGGACATCATCGTCAAAAAACAATAAAAACCGAATTTTTTCGACGTTTTTGCTATTAGGAGGAAAGTTACACTTGTTGGTTTTATCGCAGCTATATATTAAGTAATTTTTAGCATTATTAAATTGAAACAAGTAATTCTTTGACCTAAGAAATGTGATTTAAGAGAAAGAATAAATTGTATTTTGTGTGATATATACCAGAATGTTCGTAAAGTTTTGTAACATCGCCGGACGTGTCGAACTAAGGAGCGGATACGCTGGGGTTCTTATCCCGTCGGTGGTAAATGTTTTTTCCCATACATCATCTTTATTTTTTCAATTTCTTATATTATTTATTCATGTGATTTTAACAATATTTTTTTAATGTTTTAAAAATATTGAAGTAACATTGATTAGGCAATGAATATTTATATTATTGTGTTCGTCTACGATTTCCGCCAGATATGAAATTGCTTGTGAAAATTGGTAAGATTCCGTGAAAAGAATTTTGAAATCTACGTCTGTCATTTCCAGAAAATCAAGAAATCAATACTGTTTGAAATGGAATCTTTTTGCGGTTCCAATTGTTTTGACCATCTTAATCGGCTATGCCCTTTTAAATCTTATCACCTATACTTGCACAGTACCGAATGACAGGCTGTTGGAACTTCCAACTTCCAACTTGGTTTCACGTTAATTTTCAACATTATAAACAATTTTGCGACAACACATTTTTACGACTACACGGTACAGTGAACCGGAGTATAATATAAAGGAATATATAAAATACCGTTCTTTACAGATCACATCTAGTTATTTACATAAATCTAAATAGTTGTTATTGCATAATTATTTTCAATAAGGGTTATACAAATTCTGAATCAACATTTCACTATCAAAATATATAATAAAACATCGCAAACATTTAGCATTGTCAATATACTAAAATGCTTGATAATATCAATGTGCTGATCTTCCTGCTGTAACTCGCATCATGTCATTTTACGCCTGATTTTATTTCGAGCCGTTCGCTTCGTTGCGAGCAGCTCGCATCGTGCGAGTACTCGACTCGACTCGAAAAGCGAGTCCCGGCTCGACTGGACCCGAGCTCGGCTCGCATATGCGAGCTTGGCTGCAGGCCTAGTGCCAGGTGGGTGCTGGGATCGGTCGGTAACGGCCCCAATGTCGAGATACTCTCGTCGGTTGTGGAACTAAGAAAGTGGAACTATCACTGATCTCAAATACCAACATCGCTAAACATGCCGCGCTCGCTACCTAAATAGAACATTTGCTCGTGAATTACGGAAGAAACGTCAGTGACATAGGCAATAAATAAACGGATAATGCGTAGAATGAGAATAATTATTTTTTATTGTATAATTTCATTACACTATTATTGCCTTCTTATTTTCCATATTATTCACCATTGTAATCATTATTTTATAATCGATAGTTTATAGGTGAAATTAATTAATTTGGAACTTATTGCGATATTTATAAAATAATGATTATTCAACAAAATATATTCTGTAATAGTTATAGAATAAAAAAAAAAGAAGAATAAATACAATATTCAAGTAATGACAAAATTCAATCGTTCTTATTGTGATCCGTAGTAACAAACACAGAAAATTATTTTTTTTTACTTATTTAACCGATAATACCACTTCTAATGCTGGACTGCAATTATTCAAGTAAAGGTAGTAACGAAATAAAAGTGTTATGTAATGAAACTAACTTTCGACGGATCTTATCCATATAAAGCTATTTGGTGGCAGTATTATTGCTATTTGTACAGGCACACAGATACACAGATTCTTATATCTTGCAATGCACGTTGTTTTTTTCTCCGTCAACCGATTTCGATGAAATTTTCAGCTTCTGTATCCCTAACATAGAGCTAGAGATAAAAGTTTTGAAAAGTGTCTGTCATTTTAAGTTTTAATTATAATTGTATTGATTGCTATTTTTTATACCTTATAGAATTGTTTCTTTACATTTAATATTCTTTATATTTTATAAGCAATAAACTTTATGTATAATCATTAATTGTATTGTTTAAATTTAACTTTCTGTGAGTAATTGTCAATACATATACATTAGTAACCACATCTATTTGTCCGCGGCGAAAACCAAGCTGTCGAACTCGAGACGGGAAGGACTCGCCGCGTCTCTTTCTTTTCATATGCTGTCCTTCTTTGCGTCCGAAACGTCCGTCGTTCATTACACAAGTAAATATCATCGGAATTTTGTCATATTTGGTACCGTTTTCCTTAGAAAAATGCCACGAGTATGTTGGTGAAAGTCCGATAGAAAAATAATTAATAATGAAAAAGTTTATTTTTTTATTTAAAGGCCTGAGCTCACGCCAGTCTTTCATCTTTTCCGAACGCTTCGACTCTCCGCGGCTCTTTCTTTCCCATACGCTGTCCTTTTTCGCGTCCGAAACATCAATCGTTCATTGCACAAGCAATTATCGTCGGAATTATATCATATTTGGTTTCATTTTAATCAGAAAAATGTCACGAATATGTTGGTAAAAGTTAAAAAAAAAAAAAAAATAACGAAAAATAAAGAAGTTTTGTGATTGGATTAGTAGTGGTCTTCTGGTCTCACACCGATATAGCCGACAATGTGTGGCCCACTCCTCGGGGAGGACGCTTCTCTAGTTTCGCTGTCCGCTTCTCCGTGCAACATTATATGTATCGTAGACGGATATTCTCTCCTTTTGAATGCCAGTCATTCTGGTGTGCCCAGAGTTGGGCATTATTAGATAAAAATTATTTAAATAACGATTCGAATAAAAGATACTTCATCTTTATTCGTTATTCGAAGGTTCGAATAAAAAAGGTATCCTTATTCGACGAGTATCGAATAAATAATTTTATTCGACGAGAATTTATCCGACGAATAGAGATACTTTTTTTTATTCGAAGCGGATTTATTCGAACTACGAGAAATTTTTTCATCTTTCATCTGTATCATTTATTCGAAGGCTTCAAATAAATGCTCGAATAACTTTTGCCGAGTGCCGAGCTTCAAAGACCCAGCGACAACAGACGACATACAATGTAAACGGATGGAGAATCGCGCACGTATGAAAGTTTAAACTTTCTGATTTTTTTGTTACAAACTGTGGTCGTAAAAAAAATGAAAAACCTCCAAAAAATCGGAAAAATGCAGATTTCTCAAAAATTTGAAAACATGCTATTCTACTGTTTAGTTCCTTGTTAAAGTACTATAACAGGCAGTGTCGTCAATTTTTTTTTACATTTTTTGTTGTGGGACATCATCGTCAAAAAACAATAAAAACCGAATTTTTTCGACGTTTTTGCTATTAGGAGGAAAGTTACACTTGTTGGTTTTATCGCAGCTATATATTAAGTAATTTTTAGCATTATTAAATTGAAACAAGTAATTCTTTGACCTAAGAAATGTGATTTAAGAGAAAGAATAAATTGTATTTTGTGTGATATATACCAGAATGTTCGTAAAGTTTTGTAACATCGCCGGACGTGTCGAACTAAGGAGCGGATACGCTGGGGTTCTTATCCCGTCGGTGGTAAATGTTTTTTCCCATACATCATCTTTATTTTTTCAATTTCTTATATTATTTATTCATGTGATTTTAACAATATTTTTTTAATGTTTTAAAAATATTGAAGTAACATTGATTAGGCAATGAATATTTATATTATTGTGTTCGTCTACGATTTCCGCCAGATATGAAATTGCTTGTGAAAATTGGTAAGATTCCGTGAAAAGAATTTTGAAATCTACGTCTGTCATTTCCAGAAAATCAAGAAATCAATACTGTTTGAAATGGAATCTTTTTGCGGTTCCAATTGTTTTGACCATCTTAATCGGCTATGCCCTTTTAAATCTTATCACCTATACTTGCACAGTACCGAATGACAGGCTGTTGGAACTTCCAACTTCCAACTTGGTTTCACGTTAATTTTCAACATTATAAACAATTTTGCGACAACACATTTTTACGACTACACGGTACAGTGAACCGGAGTATAATATAAAGGAATATATAAAATACCGTTCTTTACAGATCACATCTAGTTATTTACATAAATCTAAATAGTTGTTATTGCATAATTATTTTCAATAAGGGTTATACAAATTCTGAATCAACATTTCACTATCAAAATATATAATAAAACATCGCAAACATTTAGCATTGTCAATATACTAAAATGCTTGATAATATCAATGTGCTGATCTTCCTGCTGTAACTCGCATCATGTCATTTTACGCCTGATTTTATTTCGAGCCGTTCGCTTCGTTGCTAGCAGCTCGCATCGTGCGAGTACTCGACTCGACTCGAAAAGCGAGTCCCGGCTCGACTGGACCCGAGCTCGGCTCGCATATGCGAGCTTGGCTGCAGGCCTAGTGCCAGGTGGGTGCTGGGATCGGTCGGTAACGGCCCCAATGTCGAGATACTCTCGTCGGTTGTGGAACTAAGAAAGTGGAACTATCACTGATCTCAAATACCAACATCGCTAAACATGCCGCGCTCGCTACCTAAATAGAACATTTGCTCGTGAATTACGGAAGAAACGTCAGTGACATAGGCAATAAATAAACGGATAATGCGTAGAATGAGAATAATTATTTTTTATTGTATAATTTCATTACACTATTATTGCCTTCTTATTTTCCATATTATTCACCATTGTAATCATTATTTTATAATCGATAGTTTATAGGTGAAATTAATTAATTTGGAACTTATTGCGATATTTATAAAATAATGATTATTCAACAAAATATATTCTGTAATAGTTATAGAATAAAAAAAAAAGAAGAATAAATACAATATTCAAGTAATGACAAAATTCAATCGTTCTTATTGTGATCCGTAGTAACAAACACAGAAAATTATTTTTTTTTACTTATTTAACCGATAATACCACTTCTAATGCTGGACTGCAATTATTCAAGTAAAGGTAGTAACGAAATAAAAGTGTTATGTAATGAAACTAACTTTCGACGGATCTTATCCATATAAAGCTATTTGGTGGCAGTATTATTGCTATTTGTACAGGCACACAGATACACAGATTCTTATATCTTGCAATGCACGTTGTTTTTTTCTCCGTCAACCGATTTCGATGAAATTTTCAGCTTCTGTATCCCTAACATAGAGCTAGAGATAAAAGTTTTGAAAAGTGTCTGTCATTTTAAGTTTTAATTATAATTGTATTGATTGCTATTTTTTATACCTTATAGAATTGTTTCTTTACATTTAATATTCTTTATATTTTATCAGCAATAAACTTTATGTATAATCATTAATTGTATTGTTAAATTTAACTTTCTGTGAGTAATTGTCAATACATATACATTAGTAACCACATCTATTTGTCCGCGGCGAAAACCAAGCTGTCGAACTCGAGACGGGAAGGACTCGCCGCGTCTCTTTCTTTTCATATGCTGTCCTTCTTTGCGTCCGAAACTTCCGTCGTTCATTACACAAGTAAATATCATCGGAATTTTGTCATATTTGGTACCGTTTTCCTTAGAAAAATGCCACGAGTATGTTGGTGAAAGTCCGATAGAAAAATAATTAATAATGAAAAAGTTTATTTTTTTATTTAAAGGCCTGAGCTCACGCCAGTCTTTCATCTTTTCCGAACGCTTCGACTCTCCGCGGCTCTTTCTTTCCCATACGCTGTCCTTTTTCGCGTCCGAAACATCAATCGTTCATTACACAAGCAATTATCGTCGGAATTATATCATATTTGGTTTCATTTTAATCAGAAAAATGTCACGAATATGTTGGTAAAAGTTAAAAAAAAAAAAAAAATAACGAAAAATAAAGAAGTTTTGTGATTGGATTAGTAGTGGTCTTCTGGTCTCACACCGATATAGCCGACAATGTGTGGCCCACTCCTCGGGGAGGACGCTTCTCTAGTTTCGCTGTCCGCTTCTCCGTGCAACATTATATGTATCGTAGACGGATATTCTCTCCTTTTGAATGCCAGTCATTCTGGTGTGCCCAGAGTTGGGCATTATTAGATAAAAATTATTTAAATAACGATTCGAATAAAAGATACTTCATCTTTATTCGTTATTCGAAGGTTCGAATGAAAAAGGTATCTTTATTCGACGAGTATCGAATAAATAATTTTATTCGACGAGAATTTATCCGACGAATAAAGATACTTTTTTTTATTCGAAGCGGATTTATTCAAACTACGAGAAATTTTTTCATCTTTCATCTGTATCTTTTATCCGAAGGCTTCAAATAAATGCTCGAATAACTTTTGCCGAGTGCCGAGCTTCAAAGACCCAGCGACGACAGACGACATACAATGTAAACGGATGGAGAATCGCGCACGAATGAAAGTTTAAACTTTTAGATTGTGCAATATATCCTCATGAAATTGTGACGAGCGAATGGAGGGGATTTTCCTGATGAAAATGAGATCAAATTCGGGTGTAATCGACCAAGTTTCACTGATACGTAATGTTACGATAAAAATTACAATCTCATTAAAGACAGTCCAAATGATGTCGTGTTTAGACTCATTTTGATCGGGATGAGCTCTACAACTCATTCGTATTAACAATATTGTTCTGATTAAAAACATAAAAGCATAAATTGCCAATAATGTTGGATTCTCCATCTGCTTACATTGTAGGCTGTTGGTCGGTCTTTATAAAAAAATCTTTATTCGTCGAATAAATTCATTACGTGCGGAATAGAGATAACATAATTATTTTTATTTGACGCGTAACAAATCATTTTTTATCTTTTATTCGCTGTTTGAAATGTCTATTTCAATAAAAATTTGCCCATCTTTGCTTCTACAATTATATTATTTTATATTATATTAATTCATCCACGTGATTCTCTCTCAAACTCTATACTATTCGGAATAGTACGTTAAATAAACGCTACTCTGGTTTTCAACATATTTCTGTTCCCACAGATCGATTCTTGGAACAATTATCTATAAAAAAAAAAAGTGTAAGGAAATAATGCTTGTTCATGAAATATTTTTAAATTACAAATTAAGGTATCTCATATGGAAGTAGAAATTGATTTTCCTAAAATTATGCTTTAATAATTTCTTACGTAAAATATTTTGACGAATTTTTCGTCCTTGATATTAGTTTTACTTTTAATATTTTAGATCTTAAAAAGCAACACTAAAAAAAAATATCTTTTTAATTTGAATACGTTTGTCGGAGAATGTAACATTTGATAATCGATATGGGTCCGTGATGATTCACCTTCTCAGCGACGAGAAGTTCCTTAGTGGTCTTCTGCACCGACGAGATACCGTCGTTGGCCTTCTGTTTCTTACTCCAGCCAAAATCTATCCTAGAGAGCGGTAGACAACACCGTATTTTTCGAGCGACACATTCTCCCGTAAGGCTGTCAGTCTTTATATATATCTGGTCGGTGGATCAGTGCACCCACGAGATATATATATATAAAGACTGCCAGCCCCCGTGTTAAACTGCGAGTCTCAAAGTGGGTGCCAGGTGGGTGCTGGGAGCGGTCGGTAACGGCCCTAATGTCGAGATACTCTCGTCGGTTGTGGAACTAAAAGAACATTTGCTCGTGAATTATGGAAAAA
The DNA here is from genome assembly GCF_050948215.1 of Halictus rubicundus. NCBI lineage: Eukaryota > Metazoa > Arthropoda > Insecta > Hymenoptera > Halictidae > Halictus > Halictus rubicundus. The sequence continues at coordinate 22,602 of NW_027489405.1, forward strand.
ACGTCAGTGACAGAGGCAATAAATAAACGTATAATGCGTAGAATGAAAATAATTATCTTTTATTGTATAATTTCATTACACTCTTATTGCCTTCTTATTTTCCATATTGTTCACCATTGTAATCATTATTTTATAATCGATAATTTATAGGTGTAATTAATTAATTTGGAACTTCTTGCGATATTTATAAAATAATGATTATTCAACAAAATATATTCTGTAATGGTTATAGAATAAAAAAAAAAGAATAAATACAATATTCAAGTAATGTGGCGGACCCCTTGGAGAAGGGTTGATCGGACCCAGGTAGGAGCGTCGTCTGCGGGCTGGGACCTTGGACGCACTTGGTCGCCAGGCCCAAGCTCTTCCCGAGCGCACACTTAGTCGCCGGAAGTCTATTCCTACCTGGGGTGCACATTTGGCGACCAGGTTCGGGGTTTTTCCTTGGCGTGCACATTTGGCCGCCAACCCTTGACTTTCGCCAGGACACGGATGTTCGGTGCAAGGACACGAACTTTCTCCAAGGGGCACGTACAGGAAGCGACATCCCCACTCCAGAAGTTTTCTTGTTCGAAGGAAATTCCTGGAGGATATAAGCGCGGATTCTGACGGATGACAGGGTCAGTCAGTCATTCAGTCAGTCAGTTCAAGTCAGTCAGTCGTTGTGAGAAGTCGTCATTCGCCGTCAGTTGTTCGTATAGTCGTTTATCCGTAGTTCTTGTTTCATTGTTATTTCATTTTCTTTGTTCCTTGTTACGTCGTTGAGTTTTTGTTGCTTATTTAATAAATGGTTATTGTTATATTGGGTGAATCCTTTACTGAACACCCAAACCACAACACATACCAAAAGGTAATAAAAATTTTTTTATCTTTTATTCGTTACTCGAAATTTTTATTTAGATAAATATTTTGCCCAACTCTGGTTGAGCTTAGCTCGGCTCGATTGTGCGAGTCGAGTCGAGTACTCGCACGATGCGAGCTATCCGCACCGATGCGAGCTGCTCGAAATAAAATCAGGCGTAAAATGACATGATGCGAGTTACAGCGGGAAGATCAGCACATCGATATTATCAAGCATTTTAGTATATTGACAATGCTAAATGTTTGCGATGTTTTATTATATATTTTGATGGTGAAATGTTGATTCAGAATTTCTATAACCCTTATTGAAAATAATTATGCAATAACAACTATTTCCTAGATTTATGTAAATAACTAGCTGTGATCTGTAAAGAACGGTATTTTATATATTCCTTTATATTATACTCCGGGGTTCAGTGTACAGTCGTAAAAATGTGTTGTTGCAAAATTGTTTATAATGTTGAAAATTAACGTTAAGCTTCGTTAAATAGTTTTTGAAAGGAATGGGTATATAAACAATATTGTATAATATTGATGTGTATTTATACGAGGTCGCCGCCGCGTCTACAATGTATGCTGGCGGTTCGTCGGCGTGCTCTTTGCACAGGCCGCCACACTGGTACTCGCACCAAAGGTCAAAAGACTGAATTCTGGTAAGCTGAGAAAAACTGTTTGACAGAATCTGAGCTAACTAACCTGAGAATAGAGATTGTCTTAGACTTTTATATTTTTCGATAATGAATAACTAAGCTAGTGGCTCGATGGGGAGGGAGGAAGAGCAAAACGCATACGCGTGCCGGTAGATTAAATACTCAGAGCGGGTGACCTAAGTGGGCGAGTGCAGGCGAGAGCCGGTCATAAACCTTAGCTCGCTGATGAGAGCCCTACTGTCCCATTGTACGGAAGTACACTTTTTAGAAGAAATGGCCGAGATAACGAACCAAAAAGGCAGTAAACCATTTTCACACTGCACAATTATAAACATGGAGATAGCGCAGGTTGCTTAGCGAGAAACGTGCGGCCGCTTCTCGTTATACATTATGCAGTCAGTCTCATAATTGATGGCAGACACTTTAAATCAGAATAACTTTTTTTATAAATCGACCAAACGACTTCAGCTGTTCTGCCAAGCTAGATAGATTAATTTACTAGATGACATGTAATGAAAACGCAGGAAAAATTGCGTTATATAATTGCGTTAATTGTCGAGCTAGGAAGTAGATTTAACTTTGCTGCCACTACGAATTATTTGGTAGTTAGCATGATTTTGCACCATCGTATAAAAGATCGACTGTTATCCATGGAGAAGAGCCAACAATTGCAAATTGAAAAAAGATTTAGATTAAAATATTAACTAAACAGAAAGTATGACGAGTGTTGAACGTAGACATCAGATCCTTTTAAAAGGGCCTAGCCGATTTATGGTCAAAACTGCCCTTAGAGGAAAAACCCCTCTGAGTAAAATTTCAACCCCCTATCTTGCCCATGAGGTTAGTTACAGGGTAAATTAGATTTCGCGCTTCTCCGCGTATTTCCCGCACTCTGATGCTTTCTAAAATTCTGAAAAAAATGTGACATATTTTGGATTCTAAGGCTGATTTTTGATAATTTTTTCAGATTTTTTTGTTACAAACTGTGGTCGTAAAAAAAAATGAAAAACCTCCAAAAAATCGGAAAAATGCAGATTTCTCAAAAATTTGAAAACATGCTATTCTACTGTTTAGTTCCTTGTTAAAGTACTATAACAGGCAGTGTCGTCAATTTTTTTTAGATTTTTTGTTGTGGGACATCATCGTCAAAAAACAATAAAAACCGAATTTTTTCGACGTTTTTGCTATTAGGAGGAAAGTTACACTTGTTGGTTTTATCGCAGCTATATATTAAGTAATTTTTAGCATTATTAAATTGAAACAAGTAATTCTTTGACCTAAGAAATGTGATTTAAGAGAAAGAATAAATTGTATTTTGTGTGATATATACCAGAATGTTCGTAAAGTTTTGTAACATCGCCGGACGTGTCGAACTAAGGAGCGGATACGCTGGGGTTCTTATCCCGTCGGTGGTAAATGTTTTTTCCCATACATCATCTTTATTTTTTCAATTTCTTATATTATTTATTCATGTGATTTTAACAATATTTTTTTAATGTTTTAAAAATATTGAAGTAACATTGATTAGGCAATGAATATTTATATTATCGTGTTCGTCTACGATTTCCGCCAGATATGAAATTGCTTGTGAAAATTGGCAAGATTCCGTGAAAAGAATTTTGAACTCTACGTCTGTCATTTCCAGAAAATCAAGAAATCAATACTGTTTGAAATGGAATCTTTTTGCGGTTCCAATTGTTTTGACCATCTTAATCGGCTATGCCCTTTTAAATCTTATCACCTATACTTGCACAGTACCGAATGACAGGCTGTTGGAACTTCCAACTTCCAACTTGGTTTCACGTTAATTTTCAACATTATAAACAATTTTGCGACAACACATTTTTACGACTACACGGTACAGTGAACCGGAGTATAATATAAAGGAATATATAAAATACCGTTCTTTACAGATCACATCTAGTTATTTACATAAATCTAAATAGTTGTTATTGCATAATTATTTTCAATAAGGGTTATACAAATTCTGAATCAACATTTCACTATCAAAATATATAATAAAACATCGCAAACATTTAGCATTGTCAATATACTAAAATGCTTGATAATATCAATGTGCTGATCTTCCTGCTGTAACTCGCATCATGTCATTTTACGCCTGATTTTATTTCGAGCCGTTCGCTTCGTTGCTAGCAGCTCGCATCGTGCGAGTACTCGACTCGACTCGAAAAGCGAGTCCCGGCTCGACTGGACCCGAGCTCGGCTCGCATATGCGAGCTTGGCTGCAGGCCTAGTGCCAGGTGGGTGCTGGGATCGGTCGGTAACGGCCCCAATGTCGAGATACTCTCGTCGGTTGTGGAACTAAGAAAGTGGAACTATCACTGATCTCAAATACCAACATCGCTAAACATGCCGCGCTCGCTACCTAAATAGAACATTTGCTCGTGAATTACGGAAGAAACGTCAGTGACATAGGCAATAAATAAACGGATAATGCGTAGAATGAGAATAATTATTTTTTATTGTATAATTTCATTACACTATTATTGCCTTCTTATTTTCCGTATTATTCACCATTGTAATCATTATTTTATAATCGATAGTTTATAGGTGAAATTAATTAATTTGGAACTTATTGCGATATTTATAAAATAATGATTATTCAACAAAATATATTCTGTAATAGTTATAGAATAAAAAAAAAAGAAGAATAAATACAATATTCAAGTAATGACAAAATTCAATCGTTCTTATTGTGATCCGTAGTAACAAACACAGAAAATTATTTTTTTTACTTATTTAACCGATAATACCACTTCTAATGCTGGACTGCAATTATTCAAGTAAAGGTAGTAACGAAATAAAAGTGTTATGTAATGAAACTAACTTTCGACGGATCTTATCCATATAAAGCTATTTGGTGGCAGTATTATTGCTATTTGTACAGACACGCAGATACACAGATTCTTATATCTTGCAATGCACGTTGTTTTTTTCTCCGTCAACCGATTTCGATGAAATTTTCAGCTTCTGTATCCCTAACATAGAGGTAGAGATAAAAGTTTTGAAAAGTGTCTGTCATTTTAAGTTTTAATTATAATTGTATTGATTGCTATTTTTTATACCTTATAGAATTGTTTCTTTACATTTAATATTCTTTATATTTTATCAGCAATAAACTTTATGTATAATCATTAATTGTATTGTTAAATTTAACTTTCTGTGAGTAATTGTCAATACATATACATTAGTAACCACATCTATTTGTCCGCGGCGAAAACCAAGCTGTCGAACTCGAGACGGGAAGGACTCGCCGCGTCTCTTTCTTTTCATATGCTGTCCTTCTTTGCGTCCGAAACTTCCGTCGTTCATTACACAAGTAAATATCATCGGAATTTTGTCATATTTGGTACCGTTTTCTCTAGAAAAATGCCACGAGTATGTTGGTGAAAGTCCGATAGAAAAATAATTAATAATGAAAAAGTTTATTTTTTTATTTAAAGGCCTGAGCTCACGCCAGTCTTTCATCTTTTCCGAACGCTTCGACTCTCCGCGGCTCTTTCTTTCCCATACGCTGTCCTTTTTCGCGTCCGAAACATCAATCGTTCATTACACAAGCAATTATCGTCGGAATTATATCATATTTGGTTTCATTTTAATCAGAAAAATGTCACGAATATGTTGGTAAAAGTTAAAAAAAAAAAAAATAACGAAAAATAAAGAAGTTTTGTGATTTGATTAGTAGTGGTCTTCTGGCCTCACACCGATATAGCCGACAATGTGTGGCCCACTCCTCGGGGAGGACGCTTCTCTAGTTTCGCTGTCCGCTTCTCCGTGCAACATTATATGTATCGTAGACGGATATTCTCTCCTTTTGAATGCCAGTCATTCTGGTGTGCCCAGAGTTGGGCATTATTAGATAAAAATTATTTAAATAACGATTCGAATAAAAGATACTTCATCTTTATTCGTTATTCGAAGGTTCGAATAAAAAAGGTATCCTTATTCGACGAGTATCGAATAAATAATTTTATTCGACGAGAATTTATCCGACGAATAAAGATACTTTTTTTTATTCGAAGCGGATTTATTCAAACTACGAGAAATTTTTTCATCTTTCATCTGTATCATTTATTCGAAGGCTTCAAATAAATGCTCGAATAACTTTTGCCGAGTGCCGAGCTTCAAAGACCCAGCGACGACAGACGACATACAATGTAAACGGATGGAGAATCGCGCACGTATGAAAGTTTAAACTTTCAGATTTTTTTGTTACAAACTGTGGTCGTAAAAAAAATGAAAAACCTCCAAAAAATCGGAAAAATACAGATTTCTCAAAAATTTGAAAACATGCTATTCTACTGTTTAGTTCCTTGTTAAAGTACTATAACAGGCAGTGTCGTCAATTTTTTTTAGATTTTTTGTTGTGGGACATCATCGTCAAAAAACAATAAAAACCGAATTTTTTCGACGTTTTTGCTATTAGGAGGAAAGTTACACTTGTTGGTTTTATCGCAGCTATATATTAAGTAATTTTTAGCATTATTAAATTGAAACAAGTAATTCTTTGACCTAAGAAATGTGATTTAAGAGAAAGAATAAATTGTATTTTGTGTGATATATACCAGAATGTTCGTAAAGTTTTGTAACATCGCCGGACGTGTGTCGAACTAAGGAGCGGATACGCTGGGGTTCTTATCCCGTCGGTGGTAAATGTTTTTTCCCATACATCATCTTTATTTTTTCAATTTCTTATATTATTTATTCATGTGATTTTAACAATATTTTTTTAATGTTTTAAAAATATTGAAGTAACATTGATTAGGCAATGAATATTTATATTATCGTGTTCGTCTACGATTTCCGCCAGATATGAAATTGCTTGTGAAAATTGGTAAGATTCCGTGAAAAGAATTTTGAAATCTACGTCTGTCATTTCCAGAAAATCAAGAAATCAATACTGTTTGAAATGGAATCTTTTTGCGGTTCCAATTGTTTTGACCATCTTAATCGGCTATGCCCTTTTAAATCTTATCACCTATACTTGCACAGTACCGAATGACAGGCTGTTGGAACTTCCAACTTCCAACTTGGTTTCACGTTAATTTTCAACATTATAAACAATTTTGCGACAACACATTTTTACGACTACACGGTACAGTGAACCGGAGTATAATATAAAGGAATATATAAAATACCGTTCTTTACAGATCACATCTAGTTATTTACATAAATCTAAATAGTTGTTATTGCATAATTATTTTCAATAAGGGTTATACAAATTCTGAATCAACATTTCACTATCAAAATATATAATAAAACATCGCAAACATTTAGCATTGTCAATATACTAAAATGCTTGATAATATCAATGTGCTGATCTTCCTGCTGTAACTCGCATCATGTCATTTTACGCCTGATTTTATTTCGAGCCGTTCGCTTCGTTGCGAGCAGCTCGCATCGTGCGAGTACTCGACTCGACTCGAAAAGCGAGTCCCGGCTCGACTGGACCCGAGCTCGGCTCGCATATGCGAGCTTGGCTGCAGGCCTAGTGCCAGGTGGGTGCTGGGATCGGTCGGTAACGGCCCCAATGTCGAGATACTCTCGTCGGTTGTGGAACTAAGAAAGTGGAACTATCACTGATCTCAAATACCAACATCGCTAAACATGCCGCGCTCGCTACCTAAATAGAACATTTGCTCGTGAATTACGGAAGAAACGTCAGTGACATAGGCAATAAATAAACGGATAATGCGTAGAATGAGAATAATTATTTTTTATTGTATAATTTCATTACACTATTATTGCCTTCTTATTTTCCATATTATTCACCATTGTAATCATTATTTTATAATCGATAGTTTATAGGTGAAATTAATTAATTTGGAACTTATTGCGATATTTATAAAATAATGATTATTCAACAAAATATATTCTGTAATAGTTATAGAATAAAAAAAAAAGAAGAATAAATACAATATTCAAGTAATGACAAAATTCAATCGTTCTTATTGTGATCCGTAGTAACAAACACAGAAAATTATTTTTTTTTACTTATTTAACCGATAATACCACTTCTAATGCTGGACTGCAATTATTCAAGTAAAGGTAGTAACGAAATAAAAGTGTTATGTAATGAAACTAACTTTCGACGGATCTTATCCATATAAAGCTATTTGGTGGCAGTATTATTGCTATTTGTACAGGCACACAGATACACAGATTCTTATATCTTGCAATGCACGTTGTTTTTTTCTCCGTCAACCGATTTCGATGAAATTTTCAGCTTCTGTATCCCTAACATAGAGCTAGAGATAAAAGTTTTGAAAAGTGTCTGTCATTTTAAGTTTTAATTATAATTGTATTGATTGCTATTTTTTATACCTTATAGAATTGTTTCTTTACATTTAATATTCTTTATATTTTATAAGCAATAAACTTTATGTATAATCATTAATTGTATTGTTTAAATTTAACTTTCTGTGAGTAATTGTCAATACATATACATTAGTAACCACATCTATTTGTCCGCGGCGAAAACCAAGCTGTCGAACTCGAGACGGGAAGGACTCGCCGCGTCTCTTTCTTTTCATATGCTGTCCTTCTTTGCGTCCGAAACGTCCGTCGTTCATTACACAAGTAAATATCATCGGAATTTTGTCATATTTGGTACCGTTTTCCTTAGAAAAATGCCACGAGTATGTTGGTGAAAGTCCGATAGAAAAATAATTAATAATGAAAAAGTTTATTTTTTTATTTAAAGGCCTGAGCTCACGCCAGTCTTTCATCTTTTCCGAACGCTTCGACTCTCCGCGGCTCTTTCTTTCCCATACGCTGTCCTTTTTCGCGTCCGAAACATCAATCGTTCATTGCACAAGCAATTATCGTCGGAATTATATCATATTTGGTTTCATTTTAATCAGAAAAATGTCACGAATATGTTGGTAAAAGTTAAAAAAAAAAAAAAAATAACGAAAAATAAAGAAGTTTTGTGATTGGATTAGTAGTGGTCTTCTGGTCTCACACCGATATAGCCGACAATGTGTGGCCCACTCCTCGGGGAGGACGCTTCTCTAGTTTCGCTGTCCGCTTCTCCGTGCAACATTATATGTATCGTAGACGGATATTCTCTCCTTTTGAATGCCAGTCATTCTGGTGTGCCCAGAGTTGGGCATTATTAGATAAAAATTATTTAAATAACGATTCGAATAAAAGATACTTCATCTTTATTCGTTATTCGAAGGTTCGAATAAAAAAGGTATCCTTATTCGACGAGTATCGAATAAATAATTTTATTCGACGAGAATTTATCCGACGAATAGAGATACTTTTTTTTATTCGAAGCGGATTTATTCGAACTACGAGAAATTTTTTCATCTTTCATCTGTATCATTTATTCGAAGGCTTCAAATAAATGCTCGAATAACTTTTGCCGAGTGCCGAGCTTCAAAGACCCAGCGACAACAGACGACATACAATGTAAACGGATGGAGAATCGCGCACGTATGAAAGTTTAAACTTTCTGATTTTTTTGTTACAAACTGTGGTCGTAAAAAAAATGAAAAACCTCCAAAAAATCGGAAAAATGCAGATTTCTCAAAAATTTGAAAACATGCTATTCTACTGTTTAGTTCCTTGTTAAAGTACTATAACAGGCAGTGTCGTCAATTTTTTTTTACATTTTTTGTTGTGGGACATCATCGTCAAAAAACAATAAAAACCGAATTTTTTCGACGTTTTTGCTATTAGGAGGAAAGTTACACTTGTTGGTTTTATCGCAGCTATATATTAAGTAATTTTTAGCATTATTAAATTGAAACAAGTAATTCTTTGACCTAAGAAATGTGATTTAAGAGAAAGAATAAATTGTATTTTGTGTGATATATACCAGAATGTTCGTAAAGTTTTGTAACATCGCCGGACGTGTCGAACTAAGGAGCGGATACGCTGGGGTTCTTATCCCGTCGGTGGTAAATGTTTTTTCCCATACATCATCTTTATTTTTTCAATTTCTTATATTATTTATTCATGTGATTTTAACAATATTTTTTTAATGTTTTAAAAATATTGAAGTAACATTGATTAGGCAATGAATATTTATATTATTGTGTTCGTCTACGATTTCCGCCAGATATGAAATTGCTTGTGAAAATTGGTAAGATTCCGTGAAAAGAATTTTGAAATCTACGTCTGTCATTTCCAGAAAATCAAGAAATCAATACTGTTTGAAATGGAATCTTTTTGCGGTTCCAATTGTTTTGACCATCTTAATCGGCTATGCCCTTTTAAATCTTATCACCTATACTTGCACAGTACCGAATGACAGGCTGTTGGAACTTCCAACTTCCAACTTGGTTTCACGTTAATTTTCAACATTATAAACAATTTTGCGACAACACATTTTTACGACTACACGGTACAGTGAACCGGAGTATAATATAAAGGAATATATAAAATACCGTTCTTTACAGATCACATCTAGTTATTTACATAAATCTAAATAGTTGTTATTGCATAATTATTTTCAATAAGGGTTATACAAATTCTGAATCAACATTTCACTATCAAAATATATAATAAAACATCGCAAACATTTAGCATTGTCAATATACTAAAATGCTTGATAATATCAATGTGCTGATCTTCCTGCTGTAACTCGCATCATGTCATTTTACGCCTGATTTTATTTCGAGCCGTTCGCTTCGTTGCTAGCAGCTCGCATCGTGCGAGTACTCGACTCGACTCGAAAAGCGAGTCCCGGCTCGACTGGACCCGAGCTCGGCTCGCATATGCGAGCTTGGCTGCAGGCCTAGTGCCAGGTGGGTGCTGGGATCGGTCGGTAACGGCCCCAATGTCGAGATACTCTCGTCGGTTGTGGAACTAAGAAAGTGGAACTATCACTGATCTCAAATACCAACATCGCTAAACATGCCGCGCTCGCTACCTAAATAGAACATTTGCTCGTGAATTACGGAAGAAACGTCAGTGACATAGGCAATAAATAAACGGATAATGCGTAGAATGAGAATAATTATTTTTTATTGTATAATTTCATTACACTATTATTGCCTTCTTATTTTCCATATTATTCACCATTGTAATCATTATTTTATAATCGATAGTTTATAGGTGAAATTAATTAATTTGGAACTTATTGCGATATTTATAAAATAATGATTATTCAACAAAATATATTCTGTAATAGTTATAGAATAAAAAAAAAAGAAGAATAAATACAATATTCAAGTAATGACAAAATTCAATCGTTCTTATTGTGATCCGTAGTAACAAACACAGAAAATTATTTTTTTTTACTTATTTAACCGATAATACCACTTCTAATGCTGGACTGCAATTATTCAAGTAAAGGTAGTAACGAAATAAAAGTGTTATGTAATGAAACTAACTTTCGACGGATCTTATCCATATAAAGCTATTTGGTGGCAGTATTATTGCTATTTGTACAGGCACACAGATACACAGATTCTTATATCTTGCAATGCACGTTGTTTTTTTCTCCGTCAACCGATTTCGATGAAATTTTCAGCTTCTGTATCCCTAACATAGAGCTAGAGATAAAAGTTTTGAAAAGTGTCTGTCATTTTAAGTTTTAATTATAATTGTATTGATTGCTATTTTTTATACCTTATAGAATTGTTTCTTTACATTTAATATTCTTTATATTTTATCAGCAATAAACTTTATGTATAATCATTAATTGTATTGTTAAATTTAACTTTCTGTGAGTAATTGTCAATACATATACATTAGTAACCACATCTATTTGTCCGCGGCGAAAACCAAGCTGTCGAACTCGAGACGGGAAGGACTCGCCGCGTCTCTTTCTTTTCATATGCTGTCCTTCTTTGCGTCCGAAACTTCCGTCGTTCATTACACAAGTAAATATCATCGGAATTTTGTCATATTTGGTACCGTTTTCCTTAGAAAAATGCCACGAGTATGTTGGTGAAAGTCCGATAGAAAAATAATTAATAATGAAAAAGTTTATTTTTTTATTTAAAGGCCTGAGCTCACGCCAGTCTTTCATCTTTTCCGAACGCTTCGACTCTCCGCGGCTCTTTCTTTCCCATACGCTGTCCTTTTTCGCGTCCGAAACATCAATCGTTCATTACACAAGCAATTATCGTCGGAATTATATCATATTTGGTTTCATTTTAATCAGAAAAATGTCACGAATATGTTGGTAAAAGTTAAAAAAAAAAAAAAAATAACGAAAAATAAAGAAGTTTTGTGATTGGATTAGTAGTGGTCTTCTGGTCTCACACCGATATAGCCGACAATGTGTGGCCCACTCCTCGGGGAGGACGCTTCTCTAGTTTCGCTGTCCGCTTCTCCGTGCAACATTATATGTATCGTAGACGGATATTCTCTCCTTTTGAATGCCAGTCATTCTGGTGTGCCCAGAGTTGGGCATTATTAGATAAAAATTATTTAAATAACGATTCGAATAAAAGATACTTCATCTTTATTCGTTATTCGAAGGTTCGAATGAAAAAGGTATCTTTATTCGACGAGTATCGAATAAATAATTTTATTCGACGAGAATTTATCCGACGAATAAAGATACTTTTTTTTATTCGAAGCGGATTTATTCAAACTACGAGAAATTTTTTCATCTTTCATCTGTATCTTTTATCCGAAGGCTTCAAATAAATGCTCGAATAACTTTTGCCGAGTGCCGAGCTTCAAAGACCCAGCGACGACAGACGACATACAATGTAAACGGATGGAGAATCGCGCACGAATGAAAGTTTAAACTTTTAGATTGTGCAATATATCCTCATGAAATTGTGACGAGCGAATGGAGGGGATTTTCCTGATGAAAATGAGATCAAATTCGGGTGTAATCGACCAAGTTTCACTGATACGTAATGTTACGATAAAAATTACAATCTCATTAAAGACAGTCCAAATGATGTCGTGTTTAGACTCATTTTGATCGGGATGAGCTCTACAACTCATTCGTATTAACAATATTGTTCTGATTAAAAACATAAAAGCATAAATTGCCAATAATGTTGGATTCTCCATCTGCTTACATTGTAGGCTGTTGGTCGGTCTTTATAAAAAAATCTTTATTCGTCGAATAAATTCATTACGTGCGGAATAGAGATAACATAATTATTTTTATTTGACGCGTAACAAATCATTTTTTATCTTTTATTCGCTGTTTGAAATGTCTATTTCAATAAAAATTTGCCCATCTTTGCTTCTACAATTATATTATTTTATATTATATTAATTCATCCACGTGATTCTCTCTCAAACTCTATACTATTCGGAATAGTACGTTAAATAAACGCTACTCTGGTTTTCAACATATTTCTGTTCCCACAGATCGATTCTTGGAACAATTATCTATAAAAAAAAAAAGTGTAAGGAAATAATGCTTGTTCATGAAATATTTTTAAATTACAAATTAAGGTATCTCATATGGAAGTAGAAATTGATTTTCCTAAAATTATGCTTTAATAATTTCTTACGTAAAATATTTTGACGAATTTTTCGTCCTTGATATTAGTTTTACTTTTAATATTTTAGATCTTAAAAAGCAACACTAAAAAAAAATATCTTTTTAATTTGAATACGTTTGTCGGAGAATGTAACATTTGATAATCGATATGGGTCCGTGATGATTCACCTTCTCAGCGACGAGAAGTTCCTTAGTGGTCTTCTGCACCGACGAGATACCGTCGTTGGCCTTCTGTTTCTTACTCCAGCCAAAATCTATCCTAGAGAGCGGTAGACAACACCGTATTTTTCGAGCGACACATTCTCCCGTAAGGCTGTCAGTCTTTATATATATCTGGTCGGTGGATCAGTGCACCCACGAGATATATATATATAAAGACTGCCAGCCCCCGTGTTAAACTGCGAGTCTCAAAGTGGGTGCCAGGTGGGTGCTGGGAGCGGTCGGTAACGGCCCTAATGTCGAGATACTCTCGTCGGTTGTGGAACTAAAAGAACATTTGCTCGTGAATTATGGAAAAAACGTCAGTGACAGAGGCAATAAATAAACGTATAATGCGTAGAATGAAAATAATTATCTTTTATTGTATAATTTCATTACACTCTTATTGCCTTCTTATTTTCCATATTGTTCACCATTGTAATCATTATTTTATAATCGATAATTTATAGGTGTAATTAATTAATTTGGAACTTCTTGCGATATTTATAAAATAATGATTATTCAACAAAATATATTCTGTAATGGTTATAGAATAAAAAAAAAAGAATAAATACAATATTCAAGTAATGTGGCGGACCCCTTGGAGAAGGGTTGATCGGACCCAGGTAGGAGCGTCGTCTGCGGGCTGGGACCTTGGACGCACTTGGTCGCCAGGCCCAAGCTCTTCCCGAGCGCACACTTAGTCGCCGGAAGTCTATTCCTACCTGGGGTGCACATTTGGCGACCAGGTTCGGGGTTTTTCCTTGGCGTGCACATTTGGCCGCCAACCCTTGACTTTCGCCAGGACACGGATGTTCGGTGCAAGGACACGAACTTTCTCCAAGGGGCACGTACAGGAAGCGACATCCCCACTCCAGAAGTTTTCTTGTTCGAAGGAAATTCCTGGAGGATATAAGCGCGGATTCTGACGGATGACAGGGTCAGTCAGTCATTCAGTCAGTCAGTTCAAGTCAGTCAGTCGTTGTGAGAAGTCGTCATTCGCCGTCAGTTGTTCGTATAGTCGTTTATCCGTAGTTCTTGTTTCATTGTTATTTCATTTTCTTTGTTCCTTGTTACGTCGTTGAGTTTTTGTTGCTTATTTAATAAATGGTTATTGTTATATTGGGTGAATCCTTTACTGAACACCCAAACCACAACACATACCAAAAGGTAATAAAAATTTTTTTATCTTTTATTCGTTACTCGAAATTTTTATTTAGATAAATATTTTGCCCAACTCTGGTTGAGCTTAGCTCGGCTCGATTGTGCGAGTCGAGTCGAGTACTCGCACGATGCGAGCTATCCGCACCGATGCGAGCTGCTCGAAATAAAATCAGGCGTAAAATGACATGATGCGAGTTACAGCGGGAAGATCAGCACATCGATATTATCAAGCATTTTAGTATATTGACAATGCTAAATGTTTGCGATGTTTTATTATATATTTTGATGGTGAAATGTTGATTCAGAATTTCTATAACCCTTATTGAAAATAATTATGCAATAACAACTATTTCCTAGATTTATGTAAATAACTAGCTGTGATCTGTAAAGAACGGTATTTTATATATTCCTTTATATTATACTCCGGGGTTCAGTGTACAGTCGTAAAAATGTGTTGTTGCAAAATTGTTTATAATGTTGAAAATTAACGTTAAGCTTCGTTAAATAGTTTTTGAAAGGAATGGGTATATAAACAATATTGTATAATATTGATGTGTATTTATACGAGGTCGCCGCCGCGTCTACAATGTATGCTGGCGGTTCGTCGGCGTGCTCTTTGCACAGGCCGCCACACTGGTACTCGCACCAAAGGTCAAAAGACTGAATTCTGGTAAGCTGAGAAAAACTGTTTGACAGAATCTGAGCTAACTAACCTGAGAATAGAGATTGTCTTAGACTTTTATATTTTTCGATAATGAATAACTAAGCTAGTGGCTCGATGGGGAGGGAGGAAGAGCAAAACGCATACGCGTGCCGGTAGATTAAATACTCAGAGCGGGTGACCTAAGTGGGCGAGTGCAGGCGAGAGCCGGTCATAAACCTTAGCTCGCTGATGAGAGCCCTACTGTCCCATTGTACGGAAGTACACTTTTTAGAAGAAATGGCCGAGATAACGAACCAAAAAGGCAGTAAACCATTTTCACACTGCACAATTATAAACATGGAGATAGCGCAGGTTGCTTAGCGAGAAACGTGCGGCCGCTTCTCGTTATACATTATGCAGTCAGTCTCATAATTGATGGCAGACACTTTAAATCAGAATAACTTTTTTTATAAATCGACCAAACGACTTCAGCTGTTCTGCCAAGCTAGATAGATTAATTTACTAGATGACATGTAATGAAAACGCAGGAAAAATTGCGTTATATAATTGCGTTAATTGTCGAGCTAGGAAGTAGATTTAACTTTGCTGCCACTACGAATTATTTGGTAGTTAGCATGATTTTGCACCATCGTATAAAAGATCGACTGTTATCCATGGAGAAGAGCCAACAATTGCAAATTGAAAAAAGATTTAGATTAAAATATTAACTAAACAGAAAGTATGACGAGTGTTGAACGTAGACATCAGATCCTTTTAAAAGGGCCTAGCCGATTTATGGTCAAAACTGCCCTTAGAGGAAAAACCCCTCTGAGTAAAATTTCAACCCCCTATCTTGCCCATGAGGTTAGTTACAGGGTAAATTAGATTTCGCGCTTCTCCGCGTATTTCCCGCACTCTGATGCTTTCTAAAATTCTGAAAAAAATGTGACATATTTTGGATTCTAAGGCTGATTTTTGATAATTTTTTCAGATTTTTTTGTTACAAACTGTGGTCGTAAAAAAAAATGAAAAACCTCCAAAAAATCGGAAAAATGCAGATTTCTCAAAAATTTGAAAACATGCTATTCTACTGTTTAGTTCCTTGTTAAAGTACTATAACAGGCAGTGTCGTCAATTTTTTTTAGATTTTTTGTTGTGGGACATCATCGTCAAAAAACAATAAAAACCGAATTTTTTCGACGTTTTTGCTATTAGGAGGAAAGTTACACTTGTTGGTTTTATCGCAGCTATATATTAAGTAATTTTTAGCATTATTAAATTGAAACAAGTAATTCTTTGACCTAAGAAATGTGATTTAAGAGAAAGAATAAATTGTATTTTGTGTGATATATACCAGAATGTTCGTAAAGTTTTGTAACATCGCCGGACGTGTCGAACTAAGGAGCGGATACGCTGGGGTTCTTATCCCGTCGGTGGTAAATGTTTTTTCCCATACATCATCTTTATTTTTTCAATTTCTTATATTATTTATTCATGTGATTTTAACAATATTTTTTTAATGTTTTAAAAATATTGAAGTAACATTGATTAGGCAATGAATATTTATATTATCGTGTTCGTCTACGATTTCCGCCAGATATGAAATTGCTTGTGAAAATTGGCAAGATTCCGTGAAAAGAATTTTGAACTCTACGTCTGTCATTTCCAGAAAATCAAGAAATCAATACTGTTTGAAATGGAATCTTTTTGCGGTTCCAATTGTTTTGACCATCTTAATCGGCTATGCCCTTTTAAATCTTATCACCTATACTTGCACAGTACCGAATGACAGGCTGTTGGAACTTCCAACTTCCAACTTGGTTTCACGTTAATTTTCAACATTATAAACAATTTTGCGACAACACATTTTTACGACTACACGGTACAGTGAACCGGAGTATAATATAAAGGAATATATAAAATACCGTTCTTTACAGATCACATCTAGTTATTTACATAAATCTAAATAGTTGTTATTGCATAATTATTTTCAATAAGGGTTATACAAATTCTGAATCAACATTTCACTATCAAAATATATAATAAAACATCGCAAACATTTAGCATTGTCAATATACTAAAATGCTTGATAATATCAATGTGCTGATCTTCCTGCTGTAACTCGCATCATGTCATTTTACGCCTGATTTTATTTCGAGCCGTTCGCTTCGTTGCTAGCAGCTCGCATCGTGCGAGTACTCGACTCGACTCGAAAAGCGAGTCCCGGCTCGACTGGACCCGAGCTCGGCTCGCATATGCGAGCTTGGCTGCAGGCCTAGTGCCAGGTGGGTGCTGGGATCGGTCGGTAACGGCCCCAATGTCGAGATACTCTCGTCGGTTGTGGAACTAAGAAAGTGGAACTATCACTGATCTCAAATACCAACATCGCTAAACATGCCGCGCTCGCTACCTAAATAGAACATTTGCTCGTGAATTACGGAAGAAACGTCAGTGACATAGGCAATAAATAAACGGATAATGCGTAGAATGAGAATAATTATTTTTTATTGTATAATTTCATTACACTATTATTGCCTTCTTATTTTCCGTATTATTCACCATTGTAATCATTATTTTATAATCGATAGTTTATAGGTGAAATTAATTAATTTGGAACTTATTGCGATATTTATAAAATAATGATTATTCAACAAAATATATTCTGTAATAGTTATAGAATAAAAAAAAAAGAAGAATAAATACAATATTCAAGTAATGACAAAATTCAATCGTTCTTATTGTGATCCGTAGTAACAAACACAGAAAATTATTTTTTTTACTTATTTAACCGATAATACCACTTCTAATGCTGGACTGCAATTATTCAAGTAAAGGTAGTAACGAAATAAAAGTGTTATGTAATGAAACTAACTTTCGACGGATCTTATCCATATAAAGCTATTTGGTGGCAGTATTATTGCTATTTGTACAGACACGCAGATACACAGATTCTTATATCTTGCAATGCACGTTGTTTTTTTCTCCGTCAACCGATTTCGATGAAATTTTCAGCTTCTGTATCCCTAACATAGAGGTAGAGATAAAAGTTTTGAAAAGTGTCTGTCATTTTAAGTTTTAATTATAATTGTATTGATTGCTATTTTTTATACCTTATAGAATTGTTTCTTTACATTTAATATTCTTTATATTTTATCAGCAATAAACTTTATGTATAATCATTAATTGTATTGTTAAATTTAACTTTCTGTGAGTAATTGTCAATACATATACATTAGTAACCACATCTATTTGTCCGCGGCGAAAACCAAGCTGTCGAACTCGAGACGGGAAGGACTCGCCGCGTCTCTTTCTTTTCATATGCTGTCCTTCTTTGCGTCCGAAACTTCCGTCGTTCATTACACAAGTAAATATCATCGGAATTTTGTCATATTTGGTACCGTTTTCTCTAGAAAAATGCCACGAGTATGTTGGTGAAAGTCCGATAGAAAAATAATTAATAATGAAAAAGTTTATTTTTTTATTTAAAGGCCTGAGCTCACGCCAGTCTTTCATCTTTTCCGAACGCTTCGACTCTCCGCGGCTCTTTCTTTCCCATACGCTGTCCTTTTTCGCGTCCGAAACATCAATCGTTCATTACACAAGCAATTATCGTCGGAATTATATCATATTTGGTTTCATTTTAATCAGAAAAATGTCACGAATATGTTGGTAAAAGTTAAAAAAAAAAAAAATAACGAAAAATAAAGAAGTTTTGTGATTTGATTAGTAGTGGTCTTCTGGCCTCACACCGATATAGCCGACAATGTGTGGCCCACTCCTCGGGGAGGACGCTTCTCTAGTTTCGCTGTCCGCTTCTCCGTGCAACATTATATGTATCGTAGACGGATATTCTCTCCTTTTGAATGCCAGTCATTCTGGTGTGCCCAGAGTTGGGCATTATTAGATAAAAATTATTTAAATAACGATTCGAATAAAAGATACTTCATCTTTATTCGTTATTCGAAGGTTCGAATAAAAAAGGTATCCTTATTCGACGAGTATCGAATAAATAATTTTATTCGACGAGAATTTATCCGACGAATAAAGATACTTTTTTTTATTCGAAGCGGATTTATTCAAACTACGAGAAATTTTTTCATCTTTCATCTGTATCATTTATTCGAAGGCTTCAAATAAATGCTCGAATAACTTTTGCCGAGTGCCGAGCTTCAAAGACCCAGCGACGACAGACGACATACAATGTAAACGGATGGAGAATCGCGCACGTATGAAAGTTTAAACTTTCAGATTTTTTTGTTACAAACTGTGGTCGTAAAAAAAATGAAAAACCTCCAAAAAATCGGAAAAATACAGATTTCTCAAAAATTTGAAAACATGCTATTCTACTGTTTAGTTCCTTGTTAAAGTACTATAACAGGCAGTGTCGTCAATTTTTTTTAGATTTTTTGTTGTGGGACATCATCGTCAAAAAACAATAAAAACCGAATTTTTTCGACGTTTTTGCTATTAGGAGGAAAGTTACACTTGTTGGTTTTATCGCAGCTATATATTAAGTAATTTTTAGCATTATTAAATTGAAACAAGTAATTCTTTGACCTAAGAAATGTGATTTAAGAGAAAGAATAAATTGTATTTTGTGTGATATATACCAGAATGTTCGTAAAGTTTTGTAACATCGCCGGACGTGTGTCGAACTAAGGAGCGGATACGCTGGGGTTCTTATCCCGTCGGTGGTAAATGTTTTTTCCCATACATCATCTTTATTTTTTCAATTTCTTATATTATTTATTCATGTGATTTTAACAATATTTTTTTAATGTTTTAAAAATATTGAAGTAACATTGATTAGGCAATGAATATTTATATTATCGTGTTCGTCTACGATTTCCGCCAGATATGAAATTGCTTGTGAAAATTGGTAAGATTCCGTGAAAAGAATTTTGAAATCTACGTCTGTCATTTCCAGAAAATCAAGAAATCAATACTGTTTGAAATGGAATCTTTTTGCGGTTCCAATTGTTTTGACCATCTTAATCGGCTATGCCCTTTTAAATCTTATCACCTATACTTGCACAGTACCGAATGACAGGCTGTTGGAACTTCCAACTTCCAACTTGGTTTCACGTTAATTTTCAACATTATAAACAATTTTGCGACAACACATTTTTACGACTACACGGTACAGTGAACCGGAGTATAATATAAAGGAATATATAAAATACCGTTCTTTACAGATCACATCTAGTTATTTACATAAATCTAAATAGTTGTTATTGCATAATTATTTTCAATAAGGGTTATACAAATTCTGAATCAACATTTCACTATCAAAATATATAATAAAACATCGCAAACATTTAGCATTGTCAATATACTAAAATGCTTGATAATATCAATGTGCTGATCTTCCTGCTGTAACTCGCATCATGTCATTTTACGCCTGATTTTATTTCGAGCCGTTCGCTTCGTTGCGAGCAGCTCGCATCGTGCGAGTACTCGACTCGACTCGAAAAGCGAGTCCCGGCTCGACTGGACCCGAGCTCGGCTCGCATATGCGAGCTTGGCTGCAGGCCTAGTGCCAGGTGGGTGCTGGGATCGGTCGGTAACGGCCCCAATGTCGAGATACTCTCGTCGGTTGTGGAACTAAGAAAGTGGAACTATCACTGATCTCAAATACCAACATCGCTAAACATGCCGCGCTCGCTACCTAAATAGAACATTTGCTCGTGAATTACGGAAGAAACGTCAGTGACATAGGCAATAAATAAACGGATAATGCGTAGAATGAGAATAATTATTTTTTATTGTATAATTTCATTACACTATTATTGCCTTCTTATTTTCCATATTATTCACCATTGTAATCATTATTTTATAATCGATAGTTTATAGGTGAAATTAATTAATTTGGAACTTATTGCGATATTTATAAAATAATGATTATTCAACAAAATATATTCTGTAATAGTTATAGAATAAAAAAAAAAGAAGAATAAATACAATATTCAAGTAATGACAAAATTCAATCGTTCTTATTGTGATCCGTAGTAACAAACACAGAAAATTATTTTTTTTTACTTATTTAACCGATAATACCACTTCTAATGCTGGACTGCAATTATTCAAGTAAAGGTAGTAACGAAATAAAAGTGTTATGTAATGAAACTAACTTTCGACGGATCTTATCCATATAAAGCTATTTGGTGGCAGTATTATTGCTATTTGTACAGGCACACAGATACACAGATTCTTATATCTTGCAATGCACGTTGTTTTTTTCTCCGTCAACCGATTTCGATGAAATTTTCAGCTTCTGTATCCCTAACATAGAGCTAGAGATAAAAGTTTTGAAAAGTGTCTGTCATTTTAAGTTTTAATTATAATTGTATTGATTGCTATTTTTTATACCTTATAGAATTGTTTCTTTACATTTAATATTCTTTATATTTTATCAGCAATAAACTTTATGTATAATCATTAATTGTATTGTTAAATTTAACTTTCTGTGAGTAATTGTCAATACATATACATTAGTAACCACATCTATTTGTCCGCGGCGAAAACCAAGCTGTCGAACTCGAGACGGGAAGGACTCGCCGCGTCTCTTTCTTTTCATATGCTGTCCTTCTTTGCGTCCGAAACTTCCGTCGTTCATTACACAAGTAAATATCATCGGAATTTTGTCATATTTGGTACCGTTTTCCTTAGAAAAATGCCACGAGTATGTTGGTGAAAGTCCGATAGAAAAATAATTAATAATGAAAAAGTTTATTTTTTTATTTAAAGGCCTGAGCTCACGCCAGTCTTTCATCTTTTCCGAACGCTTCGACTCTCCGCGGCTCTTTCTTTCCCATACGCTGTCCTTTTTCGCGTCCGAAACATCAATCGTTCATTACACAAGCAATTATCGTCGGAATTATATCATATTTGGTTTCATTTTAATCAGAAAAATGTCACGAATATGTTGGTAAAAGTTAAAAAAAAAAAAAAATAACGAAAAATAAAGAAGTTTTGTGATTGGATTAGTAGTGGTCTTCTGGCCTCACACCGATATAGCCGACAATGTGTGGCCCACTCCTCGGGGAGGACGCTTCTCTAGTTTCGCTGTCCGCTTCTCCGTGCAACATTATATGTATCGTAGACGGATATTCTCTCCTTTTGAATGCCAGTCATTCTGGTGTGCCCAGAGTTGGGCATTATTAGATAAAAATTATTTAAATAACGATTCGAATAAAAGATACTTCATCTTTATTCGTTATTCGAAGGTTCGAATAAAAAAGGTATCCTTATTCGACGAGTATCGAATAAATAATTTTATTCGACGAGAATTTATCCGACGAATAAAGATACTTTTTTTTATTCGAAGCGGATTTATTCAAACTACGAGAAATTTTTTCATCTTTCATCTGTATCATTTATTCGAAGGCTTCAAATAAATGCTCGAATAACTTTTGCCGAGTGCCGAGCTTCAAAGACCCAGCGACGACAGACGACATACAATGTAAACGGATGGAGAATCGCGCACGTATGAAAGTTTAAACTTTCAGATTTTTTTGTTACAAACTGTGGTCGTAAAAAAAATGAAAAACCTCCAAAAAATCGGAAAAATGCAGATTTCTCAAAAATTTGAAAACATGCTATTCTACTGTTTAGTTCCTTGTTAAAGTACTATAACAGGCAGTGTCGTCAATTTTTTTTTACATTTTTTGTTGTGGGACATCATCGTCAAAAAACAATAAAAACCGAATTTTTTCGACGTTTTTGCTATTAGGAGGAAAGTTACACTTGTTGGTTTTATCGCAGCTATATATTAAGTAATTTTTAGCATTATTAAATTGAAACAAGTAATTCTTTGACCTAAGAAATGTGATTTAAGAGAAAGAATAAATTGTATTTTGTGTGATATATACCAGAATGTTCGTAAAGTTTTGTAACATCGCCGGACGTGTCGAACTAAGGAGCGGATACGCTGGGGTTCTTATCCCGTCGGTGGTAAATGTTTTTTCCCATACATCATCTTTATTTTTTCAATTTCTTATATTATTTATTCATGTGATTTTAACAATATTTTTTTAATGTTTTAAAAATATTGAAGTAACATTGATTAGGCAATGAATATTTATATTATTGTGTTCGTCTACGATTTCCGCCAGATATGAAATTGCTTGTGAAAATTGGTAAGATTCCGTGAAAAGAATTTTGAAATCTACGTCTGTCATTTCCAGAAAATCAAGAAATCAATACTGTTTGAAATGGAATCTTTTTGCGGTTCCAATTGTTTTGACCATCTTAATCGGCTATGCCCTTTTAAATCTTATCACCTATACTTGCACAGTACCGAATGACAGGCTGTTGGAACTTCCAACTTCCAACTTGGTTTCACGTTAATTTTCAACATTATAAACAATTTTGCGACAACACATTTTTACGACTACACGGTACAGTGAACCGGAGTATAATATAAAGGAATATATAAAATACCGTTCTTTACAGATCACATCTAGTTATTTACATAAATCTAAATAGTTGTTATTGCATAATTATTTTCAATAAGGGTTATACAAATTCTGAATCAACATTTCACTATCAAAATATATAATAAAACATCGCAAACATTTAGCATTGTCAATATACTAAAATGCTTGATAATATCAATGTGCTGATCTTC
>NW_027489406.1:0-46066 GCF_050948215.1 Halictus rubicundus
GAGGATAGGATAGGATAAAGGATAGGATAGGATAGAGGATAGGATAGGATAGGATAGGATAGGATAGAGGATAGGATAGAGGATAGGTTAGAGGATAGGATAGGATAGAGGATAGGATAGGATAGAGGATAGGATAGGATAGGATAGAGGATAGGATAGGATAGAGGATAGGATAGGATAGAGGATAGGATAGGATAGAGGATAGGATAGGATAGAGGATAGGATAGGATAGAGGATAGGATAGGATAGGATAGAGGATAGGGGATAGGATAGGATAGAGGATATAATAGGATTGAGGAAAGGATAGGATAGAGGATAGGATAGGATAGAGGATAGGATAGGATAGAGGATGGGATAGGATAGAGGATAGGATAGGATAGGATAGAGGATAGGATAGGATAGAGGATATGATAGGATAGAGGATAGGATAGGGTAGAGGATAATATAGGATAGAGGATAGGATAGGATAGAGGATATAATAGGATTGAGGAAAGGATATCATAGAGGATATTATAGGATAGAGGATAGGATAGGAAAGAGGATATCATAGGATAGAGGATAGGATAGGATAGAGGATAGGATAGGATAGAGGATAGGATAGGATAGAGGATAGGATAGGATAGAGGATAGGATAGGATAGAGGATAGGATGGGACAGAGGATAGGATAGGATAGAGGATAGGATAGAGGATAGGATAGAGGATAGGATAGGATAGAGGATAGGATAGGATAGAGGATAGGATAGGATAGAGGATAGGATAGGATAGAGGATAGGATAGAGGATAGGATACGATAGAGGATAGGATAGGATAGAGGATAGGATAGGATAGAGGATAGGATAGGATAGAGGATAGGATAGGATAGAGGATAGGATAGGATAGATGATAGGATGGGATAGAGGATAGGATAGGATAGAGGATAGGATAGGATAGAGGATAGGATAGAGGATAGGATAGGATAGAGGATAGGATAGGATAGAGGATAGGATAGGATAGAGGATAGGATAGGATAGAGGATAGGATAGGATAGAGGATAGGATAGGATAGATGATAGGATGGGATAGAGGATAGGATAGGATAGAGGATAGGATAGGATAGAGGATAGGATAGAGGATAGGATAGGATAGAGGATAGGATAGGATAGAGGATAGAATAGGATAGAAGATAGGATAGGATAGAGGATAGGATAGGATAGAGGATAGGATAGGATAGAGGATAGGATAGGATAGAGTAAAGGATAAGGTAGAGGATAGGATAGGATAGACGATATAATAGGATAGGGGATAGTATAGGATAGAGGATAGGATAAAGGATAGGATAGAATAGAGGATAGGATAGGATAAAGGATAGGATAGGATAGAGGATAGGATAGGATAGGATAGAGGATAGGATAGAGGATAGGATAGAGGATAGGATAGGATAGAGGATCGGATAGAGGATAGGATAGGATAGAGGATAGGATAGGATAGAGGATAGGATAGAGGATAGGATAGGATAGAGGATAGGATAGGATAGAGGATAGGATAGGATAGAGGATAGGATAGGATAGAGGATAGGATAGGATAGAGGATAGGATAGAATAGAGGATAGGATAGGATAAAGGATAGGATAGGATAGAGGATAGGATAGGATAGGATATAGGATAGGATAGGATAGGATAGAGGATAGGATAGGATAGGATAGAGGATAGGATAGGATAGAGGATAGGATAGGATTGCGGAAAGGATAGGATAGAGGATAGGATGGGATAGAGGATAGGATAGAGGATAGGAGAGAGGATAGGATAGGATAGAGGATAGGATAGGATAGAGGATAGGATAGGATAGAGGATAGGATAGGATAGATGATAGGATAGGATAGAGGATAGGATAGGACAGAGGATAGGATAGGATAGAGGATAGGATGGGATAGAGGATAGGATAGAGGATAGGATAGGATAGAGGATAGGATAGGATAGAGGATAGGGTAGGATAGACGATAGGATAGGATAGAGGATAGGATAGGATACAGGATAGGATAGGATAGAGGATAGGATAGGATAGAGGATAGGATAGGTAATTGGATAGGATAGGGGATAGGATAAGGTAGAGGATAGTATAGGATAGAGGATAGGATAGGATAGAGGATAGGATAGGATTAAGGATAGGATAGGATAGGGGATAGGATAGGATAGAGGATAGGATAGGATAGAGGATAGGATAGGATAGAGGATAGGATAGGATAGAGGATAGGATGGGATAGAGGATAGGATAGAGGATAGGATAGAGGATAGGATAGGATAGAGGTTAGGATAGGATAGAGGATAGGATAGGATAGAGTATAGGATAAGGTAGAGGATAGGATAGGATAGACGATATAATAGGATAGGGGATAGTATAGGATAGAGGATAGGATAAAGGATAGGATAGAATAGAGGATAGGATAGGATAAAGGATAGGATAGGATAGAGGATAGGATAGGATAGGATAGGATAGAGGATAGGATAGAGGATAGGATAGAGGATAGGATAGGATAGAGGATAGGATAGGATAGAGGATAGGATAGGATAGGATAGAGGATAGGATAGGATAGAGGATAGGATAGGATAGAGGATAGGATAGGATAGGATAGAGGATAGGATAGAGGAGAGGATAGGATAGAGGATAGGATAGGATAGAGGATAGGATAGGATAGAGGATAGGATAGGATAGAGGATAGGATAGGATAGAGGATAGGATAGGATAGAGGATAGGATAGGATAGAGGATAGGATAGGATAGAGGATAGGATAGGATAGAGGATAGGATAGGATAGAGGATAGGATAGGATAGAGGATAGGATAGGTGATTGGATAGAATAGAGGATAGGATAAGGTAGAGGATAGTATAGGGTAGAGGATAGGATAGGATAGAGGATAGGATAGGATAAAGGATAGGATTGGATAGAGGATAGGATAGGATAGAGGATAGGATAGGATAGAGGATAGGATAGGATAGAGGATAGGATAGGATAGAGGATAGGATAGGATAGAGGATAGGATAGGATAGAGGATAGGATAGGATAGAGGATAGGATAGGATAGAGGATAGGATAGGATAGAGGATAGGATAGGATAGAGGATAGGATAGGATAGAGGATAGGATAGGATAGAGGATAGGATAGGATAGAGGATAGGATAGGATAGAGGATAGGATAGGTAATTGGATAGGATAGAGGATAGGATAAGGTAGAGGATATTATAGGATAGTGGATAGGATAGGATAGAGGATAGGATAGGATAGAGGATAGGATAGGATAGAGGATAGGATAGGATAGAGGATAGGATAGGATAGAGGATAGGATAGGATAGAGGATAGGATAGGATAGAGGATAGGATGGGATAGAGGATAGGATAGAGGATAGGATAGGATAGAGGATAGGATAGGATAGAGGATAGGATAGGATAGAGGATAGGATAGGATAGAGGATAGGATAGGATAGAGGATAGGATAGGATAGAGGATAGGATAGGATAGAGGATAGGATAGGATAGAGGATATCATAGGATAGAGGATAGGATAGGATAGAGGATAGGATAGGATAGAGGATAGGATAGAGGATAGGATAGGATAGAGGATAGGATAAGGTAGAGGATAGGATAGGATAGAGGATAGGATGGGACAGAGGATAGGATAGGATAGAGGATAGGATAGAGGATAGGATAGAGGATAGGATAGGATAGAGGATAGGATAGGATAGAGGATAGGATAGGATAGAGGATAGGATAGGATAGAGGATAGGATAGAGGATAGGATACGATAGAGGATAGGATAGGATAGAGGATAGGATAGGATAGAGGATAGGATAGGATAGAGGATAGGATAGGATAGAGGATAGGATAGGATAGATGATAGGATGGGATAGAGGATAGGATAGGATAGAGGATAGGATAGGATAGAGGATAGGATAGAGGATAGGATAGGATAGAGGATAGGATAGGATAGAGGATAGGATAGGATAGAGGATAGGATAGGATAGAGGATAGGATAGGATAGAGGATAGGATAGGATAGATGATAGGATGGGATAGAGGATAGGATAGGATAGAGGATAGGATAGGATAGAGGATAGGATAGAGGATAGGATAGGATAGAGGATAGGATAGGATAGAGGATAGAATAGGATAGAAGATAGGATAGGATAGAGGATAGGATAGGATAGAGGATAGGATAGGATAGAGGATAGGATAGGATAGAGTAAAGGATAAGGTAGAGGATAGGATAGGATAGACGATATAATAGGATAGGGGATAGTATAGGATAGAGAATATTATAAAGGATAGGATAGAATAGAGGATAGGATAGGATAAAGGATAGGATAGGATAGAGGATAGGATAGGATAGGATAGAGGATAGGATAGAGGATAGGATAGAGGATAGGATAGGATAGAGGATCGGATAGAGGATAGGATACTATAGAGGATAGGATAGGATAGAGGATAGAATAGAGGATAGGATAGGATAGAGGATAGGATAGGATAGAGGATAGGATAGGATAGAGGATAGGATAGGATAGAGGATAGGATAGGATAGAGGATAGGATAGAATAGAGGATAGGATAGGATAAAGGATAGGATAGGATAGAGGATAGGATAGGATAGGATATAGGATAGGATAGGATAGGATAGGATAGAGGATAGGATAGGATAGAGGATAGGATAGGATAGGATAGAGGATACGATAGGATAGAGGATAGGATAGGATAGAGGATAGGATAGGATTGCGGAAAGGATAGGATAGAGGATAGGATAGGATAGATGATAGGATAGGAAAGAGGATAGGATAGGATAGATGATAGGATAGGATAGAGGATAGGATAGGATAGAGGATAGGATGGGATAGAGGATAGGATAGAGGATAGGATAGGATAGAGGATAGGATAGGATAGAGGATAGGATAGGATAGACGATAGGATAGGATAGAGGATAGGATAGGATACAGGATAGGATAGGATAGAGGATAGGATAGGATAGAGGATAGGATAGGTAATTGGATAGGATAGGGGATAGGATAAGGTAGAGGATAGTATAGGATAGAGGATAGGATAGGATAGAGGATAGGATAGGATTAAGGATAGGATAGGATAGGGGATAGGATAGGATAGAGGATAGGATAGGATAGAGGATAGGATAGGATAGAGGATAGGATAGGATAGAGGATAGGATGGGATAGAGGATAGGATAGAGGATAGGATAGAGGATAGGATAGGATAGAGGATAGGATAGGATAGAGGATAGGATAGGATAGAGTATAGGATAAGGTAGAGGATAGGATAGGATAGACGATATAATAGGATAGGGGATAGTATAGGATAGAGGATAGGATAAAGGATAGGATAGAATAGAGGATAGGATAGGATAAAGGATAGGATAGGATAGAGGATAGGATAGGATAGGATAGGATAGAGGATAGGATAGAGGATAGGATAGAGGATAGGATAGGATAGAGGATAGGATAGGATAGAGGATAGGATAGGATAGGATAGAGGATAGGATAGGATAGAGGATAGGATAGGATAGAGGATAGGATAGGATAGAGGATAGGATAGGATAGAGGATAGGATAGGATAGAGGATAGGATAGGATAGAGGATAGGATAGGATGGAGGATAGGATAGGATAGGATAGAGGATATAATAGGATTGAGGAAAGGATAGGATAGAGGATAGGATAGGATAGAGGATAGGATAGGAAAGAGGATATCATAGGATAGAGGATAGGATAGGATAGAGGATAGGATAGGCACTCGAGGCTAGGCTCGGATAGGATAGGATGTTACAGAGGATAGGATAGGATAGAGGATTGAGGATAGGATCAGGATAGCGACTAGGACTAGGATAGAGATAGGATAGAGGATAGGATAGGATCAGAGGATAGGATCAGGATAGAACGATTGCACTGCATCGGTCTGTACTTCACTTACTCTTCACTTCACTTCACGGCATCACGGCCTTCAGCGTCACTTCAGATTCACTTCACTCTTCACTTCACTCTCGGACTAGAGGATAGGATAGAGGATAGGATAGAGGATAGGATAGAGGATAGGATAGGATAGAGGATAGGATAGGATAGAGGATAGGATAGGATAGAGGATAGGATAGGATAGAGGATAGGATAGGGTAGAGGATAGGATGGGATAGAGGATAGGATAGAGGATAGGATAGAGGATAGGATAGAGGATAGGATAGGATAGAGGATAGGATAGGATAGAGGATAGGATAGGATAGAGGATAGGATAGGATAGAGGATAGGATAGGATAGAGGATAGGATAGGATAGAGGATAGGATAGGATAGAGGATAGGATAGGATAGAGGATAGGATAGGATAGAGGATAGGATAGGATAGAGGATAGGATAGGATAGAGGATAGGATAGGATAGAGGATAGGATAGGATAGAGGATAGGATAGGATAGAGGATAGGATAGAGGATAGGATAGAGGATGGGATAGGATAGAGGATAGGATAGGATAGAGGATAGGATAGGATAGAGTATAGGATAAGGTAGAGGATATAATAGGATAGACGATATAATAGGATAGGGGATAGTATAGGATAGAGGATAGGATAGGATAGAGGATAGGATAGGATAGAGGATAGGATAGGATAGAGGATAGGATGGGATAGAGGATAGGATGGGATAGAGGATAGGATAGAGGATAGGATAGAGGATAGGATAGGATAGAGGATAGGATAGGATAGGATAGGATAGAGGATAGGATAGAGGATAGGATAGAGGATAGGATAGAGGATAGGATAGGATAGAGGATAGGATAGGATAGGATAGAGGATAGGATAGGATAGAGGATAGGATAGGATAGAGGATAGGATAGGATAGAGGATAGGATAGGATAGAGGATAGGATAGGATAGGATAGAGGATATAATAGGATTGAGGAAAGGATAGGATAGAGGATAGGATAGGATAGAGGATAGGATAGGATAGAGGATAGGATAGGATAGAGGATAGGATAGGATAGGATAGAGGATAGGATAGGATAGAGGATATGATAGGATAGAGGATAGGATAGGGTAGAGGATAATATAGGATAGAGGATAGGATAGGATAGAGGATATAATAGGATTGAGGAAAGGATAGGATAGAGGATAGGATAGGATAGAGGATAGGATAGGAAAGAGGATATCATAGGATAGAGGATAGGATAGGATAGAGGATAGGATAGGATAGAGGATAGGATAGGATAGAGGATAGGATAGGATAGAGGATAGGATAGGATAGAGGATAGGATGGGACAGAGGATAGGATAGGATAGAGGATAGGATAGAGGATAGGATAGAGGATAGGATAGGATAGAGGATAGGATAGAGGATAGGATAGAGTATAGGATAGAGGACAGGATAGAGGATAGGATACGATAGAGGATAGGATAGGATAGAGGATAGGATAGGATAGAGGATAGGATAGGATAGAGGATAGGATAGGATAGAGGATAGGATGGGATAGAGGATGCGAGCGGGTTATGCTGCGGAAGGAGGCTGCGGAACGGGATCGGGAGCGTAATCACGATCCCGGCCGAAGGGGGGGGGGGAGGCGGCGCAGGGTACGCCCCGGGGGCGTACCCCCGTTGCGACGCCTCTGACGCGAGCGGGGACGCCCTTGATGATGTCGAGGCGGGGGATCGGATATCCCCTTACACTCGGTCACCAACGGCGTCCCCGGAGGCCGTCGGGCATCTCGAGCGGGGGCTCGGATGCTCATCGGGCGGCCTAACAGGGGGATAGGGGGCCACGTCGTCCGTTGCGTGGTGCCTTCGGATAGAGTAGGTACGGGAGGGGGCCGCGTCCCCCCCTGGGTGGTATGCTAAGGCGGGGGCACACCGGATTGACATGCGCGCGCAGAGCACGGGTGCCCCCAGGAGTCTAGGGACGGACGGGGAGGAGTTAGTGGGTATACTCGGCGTTGCACCAACCAGCCGAGGAGTCCCACATAACCCGGACCACCCCCCCCCCCCGGGGGGGTTCGGGTATCCGTAACGAGATTACCTCCTCGAAAAAAAAAAAAAAAAAAATAGGATGGGATAGAGGATAGGATAGAGGATAGGATAGAGGATAGGATAGGATAGGATAGAGGATAGGATAGGATAAAGGATAGGATAGGATAGAGGATAGGATAGGATAGGATAGAGGATAGGATAGAGGATAGGGTAGAGGATAGGATAGGATAGAGGATCGGATAGAGGATAGGATAGGATAGAGGAAAGGATAGGATAGAGGATAGGATACGTAATTGGATAGGATAGAGGATAGGATAAGGTAGAGGATAGTATAGGATAGAGGATAGGATAGGATAGAGGATAGGATAGGATAGAGGATAGGATAGGATAGAGGATAGGATAGGATAGAGGATAGGATAGAGGATAGGATAGGATAGAGGATAGGATAGGATAGAGGATAGGATAGGATAGACGATAGGATAGGATAGAGGATAGGATAGGATACAGGATAGGATAGGATAGAGGATAGGATAGGATAGAGGATAGGATAGGTAATTGGATAGGATAGCGGATAGGATAAGGTAGAGGATAGTATAGGATAGAGGATAGGATAGGATAGAGGATAGGATAGGATTAAGGATAGGATAGGATAGGGGATAGGATAGGATAGAGGATAGGATAGGATAGAGGATAGGATAGGATAGAGGATAGGATAGGATAGAGGATAGGATGGGATAGAGGATAGGATAGAGGATAGGATAGAGGATAGGATAGGATAGAGGATAGGATAGGATAGAGGATAGGATAGGATAGAGGATAGGATAGGATAGAGTATAGGATAAGGTAGAGGATAGGATAGGATAGACGATATAATAGGATAGGGGATAGTATAGGATAGAGGATAGGATAAAGGATAGGATAGAATAGAGGATAGGATAGGATAAAGGATAGGATAGGATAGAGGATAGGATAGGATAGGATAGGATAGAGGATAGGATAGAGGATAGGTTAGAGGATAGGATAGGATAGAGGATAGGATAGGATAGAGGATAGGATAGGATAGGATAGAGGATAGGATAGGATAGAGGATAGGATAGGATAGAGGATAGGATAGGATAGAGGATAGGATAGGATAGAGGATAGGATAGGATAGAGGATAGGATAGGATAGAGGATAGGATAGGATAGGATAGAGGATATAATAGGATTGAGGAAAGGATAGGATAGAGGATAGGATAGGATAGAGGATAGGATAGGATAGAGGATGGGATAGGATAGAGGATAGGATAGGATAGGATAGAGGATAGGATAGGATAGAGGATATGATAGGATAGAGGATAGGATAGGGTAGAGGATAATATAGGATAGAGGATAGGATAGGATAGAGGATATAATAGGATTGAGGAAAGGATATCATAGAGGATATTATAGGATAGAGGATAGGATAGGAAAGAGGATATCATAGGATAGAGGATAGGATAGGATAGAGGATAGGATAGGATAGAGGATAGGATAGGATAGAGGATAGGATAGGATAGAGGATAGGATAGGATAGAGGATAGGATGGGACAGAGGATAGGATAGGATAGAGGATAGGATAGAGGATAGGATAGAGGATAGGATAGGATAGAGGATAGGATAGGATAGAGGATAGGATAGGATAGAGGATAGGATAGAGGATAGGATACGATAGAGGATAGGATAGGATAGAGGATAGGATAGGATAGAGGATAGGATAGGATAGAGGATAGGATAGGATAGAGGATAGGATAGGATAGATGATAGGATGGGATAGAGGATAGGATAGGATAGAGGATAGGATAGGATAGAGGATAGGATAGAGGATAGGATAGAGGATAGGATAGGATAGAGGATAGGATAGGATAGAGGATAGGATAGGATAGAGGATAGGATAGGATAGAGGATAGGATAGGATAGAGGATAGGATAGGATAGATGATAGGATGGGATAGAGGATAGGATAGGATAGAGGATAGGATAGGATAGAGGATAGGATAGAGGATAGGATAGGATAGAGGATAGGATAGGATAGAGGATAGAATAGGATAGAAGATAGGATAGGATAGAGGATAGGATAGGATAGAGGATAGGATAGGATAGAGGATAGGATAGGATAGAGTAAAGGATAAGGTAGAGGATAGGATAGGATAGACGATATAATAGGATAGGGGATAGTATAGGATAGAGGATAGGATAAAGGATAGGATAGAATAGAGGATAGGATAGGATAAAGGATAGGATAGGATAGAGGATAGGATAGGATAGGATAGAGGATAGGATAGAGGATAGGATAGAGGATAGGATAGGATAGAGGATCGGATAGAGGATAGGATAGGATAGAGGATAGGATAGGATAGAGGATAGGATAGAGGATAGGATAGGATAGAGGATAGGATAGGATAGAGGATAGGATAGGATAGAGGATAGGATAGGATAGAGGATAGGATAGGATAGAGGATAGGATAGGATAGAGGATAGGATGGGATAGAGGATAGGATAGAGGATAGGATAGGATAGAGGATAGGATAGGATAGAGGATAGGGTAGGATAGACGATAGGATAGGATAGAGGATAGGATAGGATACAGGATAGGATAGGATAGAGGATAGGATAGGATAGAGGATAGGATAGGTAATTGGATAGGATAGGGGATAGGATAAGGTAGAGGATAGTATAGGATAGAGGATAGGATAGGATAGAGGATAGGATAGGATTAAGGATAGGATAGGATAGGGGATAGGATAGGATAGAGGATAGGATAGGATAGAGGATAGGATAGGATAGAGGATAGGATAGGATAGAGGATAGGATGGGATAGAGGATAGGATAGAGGATAGGATAGAGGATAGGATAGGATAGAGGTTAGGATAGGATAGAGGATAGGATAGGATAGAGTATAGGATAAGGTAGAGGATAGGATAGGATAGACGATATAATAGGATAGGGGATAGTATAGGATAGAGGATAGGATAAAGGATAGGATAGAATAGAGGATAGGATAGGATAAAGGATAGGATAGGATAGAGGATAGGATAGGATAGGATAGGATAGAGGATAGGATAGAGGATAGGATAGAGGATAGGATAGGATAGAGGATAGGATAGGATAGAGGATAGGATAGGATAGGATAGAGGATAGGATAGGATAGAGGATAGGATAGGATAGAGGATAGGATAGGATAGGATAGAGGATAGGATAGAGGAGAGGATAGGATAGAGGATAGGATAGGATAGAGGATAGGATAGGATAGAGGATAGGATAGGATAGAGGATAGGATAGGATAGAGGATAGGATAGGATAGAGGATAGGATAGGATAGAGGATAGGATAGGATAGAGGATAGGATAGGATAGAGGATAGGATAGGATAGAGGATAGGATAGGATAGAGGATAGGATAGGATAGAGGATAGGATAGGATAGAGGATAGGATAGGTGATTGGATAGAATAGAGGATAGGATAAGGTAGAGGATAGTATAGGGTAGAGGATAGGATAGGATAGAGGATAGGATAGGATAAAGGATAGGATTGGATAGAGGATAGGATAGGATAAGAGGATAGGATAGGATAGAGGATAGGATAGGATAGAGGATAGGATAGGATAGAGGATAGGATAGGATAGAGGATAGGACTAGGATAGAGGATAGGATAGGATAGAGGATAGGATAGGATAGAGGATTAGGATAGGATAGAGGATAGGATAGGATAGAGGAGAGGATAGGATAGAGGATAGGATAGGATAGAGGATAGGATAGGATAGAGGATAGGATAGGAAGAGGATAGGATAGGTAATTGGATAGGATAGAGGATAGGATAAGGTAGAGGATATTATAGGATAGTGGATAGGATAGGATAGAGGATAGGATAGGATAGAGGATAGGATAGGATAGAGGATAGGATAGGATAGAGGATAGGATAGGATAGAGGATAGGATAGGATAGAGGATAGGATAGGATAGAGGATAGGATGGGATA
Source organism: Halictus rubicundus (assembly GCF_050948215.1). Taxonomy (NCBI): domain Eukaryota; kingdom Metazoa; phylum Arthropoda; class Insecta; order Hymenoptera; family Halictidae; genus Halictus; species Halictus rubicundus. The sequence goes on from NW_027489406.1 coordinate 11,953, forward strand.
GAGGATAGGATAGAGGATAGGATAGGATAGAGGATAGGATAGGATAGAGGATAGGATAGGATAGAGGATAGGATAGGATAGAGGATAGGATAGGATAGAGGATAGGATAGGATAGAGGATAGGATAGGATAGAGGATAGGATAGGATAGAGGATATTATAGGATAGAGGATAGGATAGGATAGAGGATAGGATAGGATAGAGGATAGGATAGAGGATAGGATAGGATAGAGGATAGGATAAGGTAGAGGATAGTATAGGATAGAGGATAGGATAGGATACAGGATAGGATAGGATAAAGAATAGGATAGGATAGAGGATAGGATAGGATAGAGGATAGGATAGGATAGAGGATAGGATAGGATAGAGGATAGGATAGGATAGAGGATAGGATGGGATAGAGGATAGGATAGAGGATAGGATAGAGGATAGGATAGGATAGAGGATAGGATAGGATAAAGGATAGGATAGGATAGAGGATAGGATAGGATAGGATAGAGGATAGGATAGAGGATAGGATAGAGGATAGGATACGATAGAGGATCGGATAGAGGATAGGATAGGATAGAGGAAAGGATAGGATAGAGGATAGGATACGTAATTGGATAGGATAGAGGATAGGATAAGGTAGAGGATAGTATAGGATAGAGGATAGGATAGGATAGAGGATAGGATAGGATTTAGGATAGGATAGGATAGGGGATAGGATAGGATAGAGGATAGGATAGGATAGAGGATAGGATAGGATAGAGGATAGGATAGGATAGAGGATAGGATAGGATAGAGGATAGGATGGGATAGAGGATAGGATAGAGGATAGGATAGGATAGAGGATAGGATAGGATAGAGGATAGGATAGGATAGAGGATAGGATAGGATAGAGGATAGGATAGGATAGAGCATAGGATAGGATAGAGGATAGGATAGGATAGTGGATAGCATAGGATAGAGGATAGGATAGGATAGAGGATAGGATAGGATAGAGGATAGGATAGGATAGAGGATAGGATAGGATAGAGGATAGGATAGGATAGGATAGAGGATAGGATAGAGGATAGGATAGAGGATAGGATACGATAGAGGATCGGATAGAGGATAGGATAGGATAGAGGAAAGGATAGGATAGAGGATAGGATACGTAATTGGATAGGATAGAGGATAGGATAAGGTAGAGGATAGTATAGGATAGAGGATAGGATAGGATAGAGGATAGGATAGGATTTAGGATAGGATAGGATAGGGGATAGGATAGGAAAGAGGATAGGATAGGATAGAGGATAGGATAGGATAGAGGATAGGATAGGATAGAGGATAGGATAGGATAGAGGATAGGATAGGATAGAGGATAGGATAGGATAGAGGATAGGATAGGATAGAGGATAGGATAGGATAGAGGAAAGGATAGGATAGAGGATAGGATACGTAATTGGATAGGATAGAGGATAGGATAAGGTAGAGGATAGTATAGGATAGAGGATAGGATAGGATAGAGGATAGGATAGGATAGAGGATAGGATAGGATAGAGGATAGGATAGGTAATTGGATAGGATAGAGGATAGGATAAGGTAGAGGATAGTATAGGGTAGAGGATAGGATAGGATAGAGGATAGGATTGGATACAGGATAAGATAGGATAGAGGATAGGATAGGATAGAGGATAGGATAGGATAGAGGATAGGATAGGATAGAGGATAGGATAGGATAGAGGATAGGATGGGATAGAGGATAGGATAGAGGATAGGATAGAGGATAGGATAGGATAGAGGATAGGATAGGATAAAGGATAGGATAGGATAGAGGATAGGATAGGATAGGATAGAGGATAGGATAGAGGAGAGGATAGGATAGAGGATAGGATAGGATAGAGGATAGGATAGGATAGAGGATAGGATAGGATAGAGGATAGGATAGGATAGAGGATAGGATAGGATAGAGGATAGGATAGGATAGAGGATAGGATAGGATAGAGGATAGGATAGGATAGAGGATAGGATAGGATAGAGGATAGGATAGGATAGAGGATAGGATAGGATAGAGGATAGGATAGGATAGAGGATAGGATAGGTGATTGGATAGAATAGAGGATAGGATAAGGTAGAGGATAGTATAGGGTAGAGGATAGGATAGGATAGAGGATAGGATAGGATAAAGGATAGGATTGGATAGAGGATAGGATAGGATAGAGGATAGGATAGGATAGAGGATAGGATAGGATAGAGGATAGGATAGGATAGAGGATAGGATAGGATAGAGGATAGGATAGGATAGAGGATAGGATAGGATAGAGGATAGGATAGGATAGAGGATAGGATAGGATAGAGGATAGGATAGGATAGAGGATAGGATAGGTAATTGGATAGGATAGAGGATAGGATAAGGTAGAGGATAGTATAGGGTAGAGGATAGGATAGGATAGAGGATAGGATAAGGTAGAGGATAGTATAGGGTAGAGGATAGGATAGGATAGAGGATAGGATTGGATACAGGATAGGATAGGATAGAGGATAGGATAGGATAGAGGATAGGATAGGATAGAGGATAGGATAGGATAGAGGATAGGATAGGATAGAGGATAGGATGGGATAGAGGATAGGATAGAGGATAGGATAGAGGATAGGATAGGATAGAGGATAGGATAGGATAGGATAGAGGATAGGATAGAGGATAGGATAGAGGATAGGATAGGATAGAGGATAGGATAGGATAGAGGATAGGATAGGATAGAGGATAGGATAGGATAGAGGATAGGATGGGATAGAGGATAGGATAGGATAGAGGATAGGATAGGATAGAGGATAGGATAGGATAGAGGATAGGATAGGATAGAGGATAGGATAGGATAGAGGATAGGATAGGATAGAGGATAGGATAGGATAGAGGATAGGATAGGTGATTGGATAGAATAGAGGATAGGATAAGGTAGAGGATAGTATAGGGTAGAGGATAGGATAGGATAGAGGATAGGATAGGATAAAGGATAGGATAGGATAGAGGATAGGATAGGATAGAGGATAGGTAAGGATAGAGGATAGGATAGGATAGAGGATAGGATAGGATAAAGGATAGGAGAGGATAGAGGATATGATAGGATAGAGGATAGGGCAGGATAGAGGATAGGATAGGTTAGAATAGAGGATAGGATAGGATAGGATAGGATAGAGGATAGGATAGGATAGGATAGAGGATAGGATAGGATAGAGGATAGGATAGGATAGAGGATAGGATAGGATAGAGGATAGGATAGGATAGAGGATAGGATAGGATAGAGGATAGGATAGGATAGAGGATATTATAGGATAGAGGATAGGATAGTATAGAGGATAGGATAGAGGATAGGATAGGATAGAGGATAGGATAGGATAGAGGATAGGGTAGGATAGAGGATAGGATAGGATAGGATAGAGGATAGGATAGGATAGAGGATAGGATAGGATAGAGGATAGGATAGGATAGAGGATAGGATAGGATAGAGGATAGGATAGGATAGAGGATAGGATAGGATAGAGGATAGGAATAGGATAGAGGATAGGATAGGATAGAGGATAGGATAGGATAGAGGATAGGATAGGATAGAGGATATGATAGGATAGAGGATAGGATAGGATAGAGGATAGGATAGGATAGAGGATAGAATAGGATAGACAATAGGATAGGATAGAGTATAGGATAGGATAGAGAATGTGATAGGATAGAGGATCGGATAGAGGATAGGATAGAGGATCGGATAGAGGATAGGATAGAGGATTTGATAGGTAATTGGATAGGATAGCGGATAGGATAGGATAGAGGATAGGATAGGATAGAGGATAGGATAGGATAGAGGATAGGATAGGATAGAGGATAGGATAGGATAGAGGATAGGATAGGATAGAGGATAGGATAGGATAGAGGATAGGATAGGATAGAGGATAGGATAGGATAGAGGATAGGATAGAGGATATCATGGGATTGAGGATAGAATAGGATAAAGGATAGGATAGGATAGAGGATACGATAGAGGATTGGATAGGATAGAGGATAGGATATAATAGAGGATAGGATAGGATAGAGGATAGGATAGGATAGAGGATAGGATAGGATAGAGGATAGGATAGGATAGAGGATGGGATAGGATAGAGGATAGGATAGGATAGAGGATCGGATAGGATAGAGGATATTATAGGATAGAGGATAGGATAGTATAGAGGATAGGATAGAGGATAGGATAGGATAGAGGATAGGATAGGATAGAGGATAGGGTAGGATAGAGGATAGGATAGGATAGAGGATAGGATAGGATAGAGGATAGGATAGGATAGAGGATAGGATAGGATAGAGGATAGGATAGGATAGAGGATAGGATAGGATAGAGGATAGGATAGGATAGAGGATAGGATAGGATAGAGGATAGGATAGGATAGAGGATAGGATAGGATAGAGGATAGGATAGGATAGAGGATATGATAGGATAGAGGATAGGATAGGATAGAGGATAGGATAGGATAGAGGATAGAATAGGATAGACAATAGGATAGGATAGAGTATAGGATAGGATAGAGAATGTGATAGGATAGAGGATCGGATAGAGGATAGGATAGAGGATCGGATAGAGGATAGGATAGAGGATAGGATAGGTAATTGGATAGGATAGCGGATAGGATAGGATAGAGGATAGGATAGGATAGAGGATAGGATAGGATAGAGGATAGGATAGGATAGAGGATAGGATAGGATAGAGGATAGGATAGGATAGAGGATAGGATAGGATAGAGGATAGGATAGGATAGAGGATAGGATAGGATAGAGGATAGGATAGGATAGAGGATAGGATAGGATAGAGGATAGGATAGGATAGAGGATAGGATAGAGGATATCATGGGATTGAGGATAGAATAGGATAAAGGATAGGATACGATAGAGGATACGATAGAGGATTGGATAGGATAGAGGATAGGATATAATAGAGGATAGGATAGGATAGAGGATAGGATAGGATAGAGGATAGGATAGGATAGAGGATAGGATAGGATAGAGGATGGGATAGGATAGAGGATAGGATAGGATAGAGGATCGGATAGAGGATAGGATAGAGGATCGGATAGAGGATAGGATAGAGGATAGGATAGGTAATTGGATAGGATAGAGGATAGGATAGGATAGAGGATAGGATAGGATAGAGGATAGGATAGGATAGAGGATAGGATAGGATAGAGGATAGGATAGGATAGAGGATAGGATAGGATAGAGGATCGGATAGAGGATAGGATAGGATAGAGGATAGGATAGGATAGAGGATAGGATAGGATAGAGGATAGGATAGGATAGAGGATAGGATAGAGGATAGAATAGGATAGAGGATAGGATAGGATAGAGGATAGGATAGGATAGAGGATAGGATAGACAATAGGATAGGATAGAGGATCGGATAGAGGATAGGATAGGATAGAGGATAGGATAGGATAGAGGATAGGATAGGATAGAGGATAGGATAGGATAGAGGATAGGATAGGATAGGATAGAGGATAGGATAGGATAGAGGATAGGATAGACAATAGGATAGGATAGAGGATCGGATAGAGGATAGGATAGGATAGAGGATAGGATAGGATAGAGGATAGGATAGGATAGAGGATAGGATAGGATAGAGGATAGGATAGGATAGAGGATAGGATAGGATAAAGGATAGGATAGGATAGAGGATACGATAGAGGATTGGATAGGATAGAGGATAGGATAGGATAGAGGATAGGATAGGATAGAGGATAGTATCGGATAGAGGATAGGATAGGATAGAGGATAGGATAGGATAGAGGATAGTATCGGATAGAGGATAGGATAGGATAGAGGATAGGATAGGATTGAGGATAGGATAGGATAAAGGATAGGATAGGATAGAGGATACGATAGAGGATTGGATAGGATAGAGAATAGGATATAATAGAGGATAGGATAGGATAGAGGATAGGATAGGATAGAGGATAGGATAGGATAGAGGATAGGATAGGATAGAGGATAGGATAGGATAGAGGATAGGATAGGGTAGAGGGTAGGATAGGATAGAGGATATGATAGGATAGAGGATAGGATAAGATAGAGGATAGGATAGGATAGAATATAGGATAGGATAGAGGATAGGATAGGATAGAGGATAGGATAGGATACAGGATAGGATAGAGGATAGGATAGGATAGAGGATGGGATAGGATAGAGGATAGGATAGGATAGAGGATAGGAGAGGATAGAGGATAGGATACGATAGAGGATAGGATAGGATAGTGCATTGGATAGGATAGAGTATAGAATAGGATAGAGGATAGGATAGGATAGAGGATAGGATAGGATTGAGGATAGGATAGGATAGGATAGAGGATAGGAAAGGATAGAATGTAGGATTGGATAGAGGATAGGATAGGATAGAGGATAGGATAGGATACAGGATAGGATAGAGGATAGGATAGGATAGAGGATAGGATAGGATAGAGGATCGGATAGAGGATAGGATAGGATAGAGTATAGGATAGGATAGAGGATAGGATAGGATAGAGGATAGGATAGGATAGAGGATAGGATAGGATAGAGGATAGGATAATATAGAGGATAGGATAGGATAGAGGATAGGATAGACAATAGGATAGGATAGAGGTTCGGATAGAGGATAGGATAGGATAGAGGATAGGATAGGATAGAGGATAGGATAGGATAGAGGATAGGATAGGATAGAGGATAGGATAGGATAGAGGATAGCATAGGATAAAGGATAGGATAGGATAGAGGATACGATAGAGGATTGGATAGGATAGAGGATAGGATATAATAGAGGATAGGATAGGATAGAGGATAGGATAGGATAGAGGATAGGATAGGATAGAGGATAGGATAGGATAGAGGATAGGATAGGATAGAGGATAGGATAGGATAGAGGATAGGATAGGATAGAGGATAGGATAGGATAGAGGATAGGATAGGATAGAGGATAGGATAGGATAGAGGATAGGATAGTATAGAGGATAGGATAGGATAGAGGATCGGATAGAGGATAGGATAGGATAGAGGATAGGATAGGATAGAGGATAGGATAGGATAGAGGATATAATAGGATAGAGGATAGGATAGAGGATAGGATAGGATAGAGGATAGGATAGGATAGAGGATAGGATAGGATAGAGGATAGGATAGACAATAGGATAGGATAGAGGATAGGATAGGATAGAGGATAGGATAGGATAGAGGATAGGATAGGATAGAGGATAGGATAGGATAGAGGATAGGATAGGATAGAGGATAGGATAGGATAGAGGATAGGATAGGATAAAGGATAGGATAGGATAGAGGATACGATAGAGGATTGGATAGGATAGAGGATAGGATAGGATAAAGGATAGGATAGGATAGAGGATACGATAGATGATTGGATAGGATAGAGGATAGGATATAATAGAGGATAGGATAGGATAGAGGATAGGATAGGATAGAGGATAGGATAGGATAGAGGATAGGATAGGATAGAGGATAGGATAGGATAGAGGATAGGATAGGGTAGAGGGTAGGATAGGATAGAGGATATGATAGGATAGAGGATAGGATAAGATAGAGGATAGGATAGGATAGAATATAGGATAGGATAGAGGATAGGATAGGATAGAGGATAGGATAGGATACAGGATAGGATAGACGATAGGATAGGATAGAGGATGGGATAGGATAGAGGATAGGATAGGATAGAGGATAGGAGAGGATAGAGGATAGGATACGATAGAGGATAGGATACGATAGAGGATAGGATAGGATAGTGCATTGGATAGGATAGAGTATAGAATAGGATAGAGGATAGGATAGGATAGAGGATAGGATAGGATTGAGGATAGGATAGGATAGGATAGAGGATAGGAAAGGATAGAATATAGGATTGGATAGAGGATAGGATAGGATAGAGGATAGGATAGGATACAGGATAGGATAGAGGATAGGATAGGATAGAGGATCGGATAGAGGATAGGATAGGATAGAGGATAGGATAGGATAGAGGATAGGATAGGATAGAGGATCGGATAGAGGATAGGATAGGATAGAGTATAGGATAGGATAGAGGATAGGATAGGATAGAGGATAGGATAGGATAGAGGATAGGATAGGATAGAGGATAGGATAGGATAGAGGATAGGATAGGATAGAGGATAGGATAGGATAGAGGATAGGATAGGATAGAGGATAGGATAGGATAGAGGATAGGATAGACAATAGGATAGGATAGAGGTTCGGATAGAGGATAGGATAGGATAGAGGATAGGATAGGATAGAGGATAGGATAGGATAGAGGATAGGATAGGATAGAGGATAGGATAGGATAGAGGATAGGATAGGATAGAGGATAGCATAGGATAAAGGATAGGATAGGATAGAGGATACGATAGAGGATTGGCTAGGATAGAGGATAGGATAGGATAGAGGATAGGATAGGATAGAGGATAGTATAGGATAGAGGATAGGATAGGATAGAGGATAGGATAGGATTGAGGATAGGACAGGATAAAGGATAGGATAGGATAGAGGATACGATAGAGGATTGGATAGGATAGAGGATAGGATATAATAGAGGATAGGATAGGATAGAGGATAGGATAGGATAGAGGATAGGATAGGATAGAGGATAGGATAGGATAGAGGATAGGATAGGATAGAGAATAGGATAGGGTAGAGGGTAGGATAGGATAGAGGATATGATAGGATAGAGGATAGGATAAGATAGAGGATAGGATAGGATAGAGGATAGGATAGGATGGGATAGAGGATAGGATAGGATAGGATAGGATAGAGGATAGGATAGGATAGAGGATAGGATAGGATAGAATATAGGATAGGATAGAGGATAGGATAGGATAGAGGATAGGATAGGATACAGGATAGGATAGAGGATAGGATAGGATAGAGGATGGGATAGGATAGAGGATAGGATAGGATAGAGGATAGGAGAGGATAGAGGATAGGATAGGATAGAGGATAGGATAGGATAGTGCATTGGATAGGATAGAGTATAGAATAGGATAGAGGATAGGATAGGATAGAGGATAGGATAGGATTGAGGATAGGATAGGATAGGATAGAGGATAGGATAGGATAGAGGATAGGATAGGATAGATGATAGGATAGGATAGAGGATAGGATAGGATAGAGGATAGGATAGGATAGAGGATAGGATAGGGTAGAGGGTAGGATAGGATAGAGGATATGATAGGATAGAGGATAGGATAAGATAGAGGATAGGATAGGATAGAGGATAGGATAGGATGGGATAGAGGATAGGATAGGATAGGATAGGATAGAGGATAGGATAGGATAGAGGATAGGATAGGATAGAGGATAGGATAGGATAGAATATAGGATAGGATAGAGGATAGGATAGGACAGAGGATAGGATAGGATAGAGGATAGGATGGGATAGAGGATAGGATAGAGGATAGGATAGGATAGAGGATAGGATAGGATGGGATAGAGGATAGGATAGGATAGGATAGGATAGAGGATAGGATAGGATAGAGGATAGGATAGGATAGAGGATAGGATAGGATAGAATATAGGATAGGATAGAGGATAGGATAGGACAGAGGATAGGATAGGATAGAGGATAGGATGGGATAGAGGATAGGATAGAGGATAGGATAGGATACAGGATAGGATAGAGGATAGGATAGGATAGAGGATGGGATAGGATAGAGGATAACATAGGATAGAGGATAGGAGAGGATAGAGGATAGGATAGGATAGATGATAGGATAGGATAGAGGATAGGATAGGACAGAGGATAGGATAGGATAGAGGATAGGATGGGATAGAGGATAGGATAGAGGATAGGATAGGATAGAGGATAGGATAGGATAGAGGATAGGATAGGATAGACGATAGGATAGGATAGAGGATAGGATAGGATACAGGATAGGATAGGATAGAGGATAGGATAGGATAGAGGATAGGATAGGTAATTGGATAGGATAGGGGATAGGATAAGGTAGAGGATAGTATAGGATAGAGGATAGGATAGGATAGAGGATAGGATAGGATTAAGGATAGGATAGGATAGGGGATAGGATAGGATAGAGGATAGGATAGGATAGAGGATAGGATAGGATAGAGGATAGGATAGGATAGAGTATAGGATAAGGTAGAGGATAGGATAGGATAGACGATATAATAGGATAGGGGATAGTATAGGATAGAGGATAGGATAAAGGATAGGATAGAATAGAGGATAGGATAGGATAAAGGATAGGATAGGATAGAGGATAGGATAGGATAGGATAGGATAGAGGATAGGATAGAGGATAGGATGGAGGATAGGATAGGATAGAGGATAGGATAGGATAGAGGATAGGATAGGATAGAGGATAGGATAGGATAGAGGATAGGATAGGATAGAGGATAGGATAGGATAGAGGATAGGATAGGATAGAGGATAGGATAGGATAGAGGATAGGATAGGATAGAGGATAGGATAGGATAGAGGATAGGATAGGATAGAGGATAGGATAGGATAGAGGATAGGATGGGATAGAGGATAGGATAGAGGATAGGATAGGATAGAGGATCGGATAGAGGATAGGATAGGATAGAGGATAGGATAGGATAGAGGATAGGATAGGATAGAGGATCGGATAGAGGATAGGATAGGATAGAGTATAGGATAGGATAGAGGATAGGATAGGATAGAGGATAGGATAGGATAGAGGATAGGATAGGATAGAGGATAGGATAGGATAGAGGATAGGATAGGATAGAGGATAGGATAGGATAGAGGATAGGATAGGATAGAGGATAGGATAGGATAGAGGATAGGATAGACAATAGGATAGGATAGAGGTTCGGATAGAGGATAGGATAGGATAGAGGATAGGATAGGATAGAGGATAGGATAGGATAGAGGATAGGATAGGATAGAGGATAGGATAGGATAGAGGATAGGATAGGATAGAGGATAGCATAGGATAAAGGATAGGATAGGATAGAGGATACGATAGAGGATTGGCTAGGATAGAGGATAGGATAGGATAGAGGATAGGATAGGATAGAGGATAGTATAGGATAGAGGATAGGATAGGATAGAGGATAGGATAGGATTGAGGATAGGACAGGATAAAGGATAGGATAGGATAGAGGATACGATAGAGGATTGGATAGGATAGAGGATAGGATATAATAGAGGATAGGATAGGATAGAGGATAGGATAGGATAGAGGATAGGATAGGATAGAGGATAGGATAGGATAGAGGATAGGACAGGATAGAGAATAGGATAGGGTAGAGGGTAGGATAGGATAGAGGATATGCTAGGATAGAGGATAGGATAAGATAGAGGATAGGATAGGATAGAGGATAGGATAGGATGGGATAGAGGATAGGATAGGATAGGATAGGATAGAGGATAGGATAGGATAGAGGATAGGATAGGATAGAATATAGGATAGGATAGAGGATAGGATAGGATAGAGGATAGGATAGGATACAGGATAGGATAGAGGATAGGATAGGATAGAGGATGGGATAGGATAGAGGATAGGATAGGATAGAGGATAGGAGAGGATAGAGGATAGGATAGGATAGAGGATAGGATAGGATAGTGCATTGGATAGGATAGAGTATAGAATAGGATAGAGGATAGGATAGGATAGAGGATAGGATAGGATTGAGGATAGGATAGGATAGGATAGAGGATAGGATAGGATAGAGGATAGGATAGGATAGATGATAGGATAGGATAGAGGATAGGATAGGATAGAGGATAGGATAGGATAGAGGATAGGATAGGGTAGAGGGTAGGATAGGATAGAGGATATGATAGGATAGAGGATAGGATAAGATAGAGGATAGGATAGGATAGAGGATAGGATAGGATGGGATAGAGGATAGGATAGGATAGGATAGGATAGAGGATAGGATAGGATAGAGGATAGGATAGGATAGAGGATAGGATAGGATAGAATATAGGATAGGATAGAGGATAGGATAGGACAGAGGATAGGATAGGATAGAGGATAGGATGGGATAGAGGATAGGATAGAGGATAGGATAGGATAGAGGATAGGATAGGATGGGATAGAGGATAGGATAGGATAGGATAGGATAGAGGATAGGATAGGATAGAGGATAGGATAGGATAGAGGATAGGATAGGATAGAATATAGGATAGGATAGAGGATAGGATAGGACAGAGGATAGGATAGGATAGAGGATAGGATGGGATAGAGGATAGGATAGAGGATAGGATAGGATACAGGATAGGATAGAGGATAGGATAGGATAGAGGATGGGATAGGATAGAGGATAACATAGGATAGAGGATAGGAGAGGATAGAGGATAGGATAGGATAGATGATAGGATAGGATAGAGGATAGGATAGGACAGAGGATAGGATAGGATAGAGGATAGGATGGGATAGAGGATAGGATAGAGGATAGGATAGGATAGAGGATAGGATAGGATAGAGGATAGGATAGGATAGACGATAGGATAGGATAGAGGATAGGATAGGATACAGGATAGGATAGGATAGAGGATAGGATAGGATAGAGGATAGGATAGGTAATTGGACAGGATAGGGGATAGGATAAGGTAGAGGATAGTATAGGATAGAGGATAGGATAGGATAGAGGATAGGATAGGATTAAGGATAGGATAGGATAGGGGATAGGATAGGATAGAGGATAGGATAGGATAGAGGATAGGATAGGATAGAGGATAGGATAGGATAGAGTATAGGATAAGGTAGAGGATAGGATAGGATAGACGATATAATAGGATAGGGGATAGTATAGGATAGAGGATAGGATAAAGGATAGGATAGAATAGAGGATAGGATAGGATAAAGGATAGGATAGGATAGAGGATAGGATAGGATAGGATAGGATAGAGGATAGGATAGAGGATAGGATGGAGGATAGGATAGGATAGAGGATAGGATAGGATAGAGGATAGGATAGGATAGAGGATAGGATAGGATAGAGGATAGGATAGGATAGAGGATAGGATAGGATAGAGGATAGGATAGGATAGAGGATAGGATAGGATAGAGGATAGGATAGGATAGAGGATAGGATAGGATAGAGGATAGGATAGGATAGAGGATAGGATGGGATAGAGGATAGGATAGAGGATAGGATAGAGGATGGGATAGGATAGAGGATAGGATAGGATAGAGGATAGGATAGGATAAAGGATAGGATTGGATAGAGGATAGGATAGGATAGAGGATAGGATAGGATAGAGGATAGGATAGGATAGGATAGAGGATAGGATAGGATAGAGGATAGGATAGGATTGAGGAAAGGATAGGATAGAGGATAGGATAGGATAGGATAGATGATAGGATAGGAAAGAGGATAGGATAGGATAGATTATAGGATAGGATAGAGGATAGGATAGGACAGAGGATAGGATAGGATAGAGGATAGGATGGGATAGATGATAGGATAGGGGATAGAATAGGATAGAGGATAGGATAGGATAGAGGATAGGATAGGATAGAGGATAGTATAGGATAGAGGATAGGATAGGATAGAGGATAGGATAGGATAGAGGATAGGATAGGATAGAGGATAGGATAGGATAGAGGATAGGATAGGATAGGGGATAGGATAGGATAGAGGATAGGATAGGATAGAGGATAGGATAGGTAATTGGATAGGATAGAGGATAGGATAAGGTAGAGGATAGTATATGATAGAGGATAGGATAGGATACAGGATAGGATAGGATAAAGAATAGGATAGGATAGAGGATAGGATAGGATAGAGGATAGGATAGGATAGAGGATAGGATAGGATAGAGGATAGGATAGGATAGAGGATAGGATGGGATAGAGGATAGGATAGAGGATAGGATAGAGTATAGGATAGGATAGAGGATAGGATAGGATAAAGGATAGGATAGGATAGAGGATAGGATAGGATAGGATAGAGGATAGGATAGAGGATAGGATAGAGGATAGGATACGATAGAGGATCGGATAGAGGATAGGATAGGATAGAGGAAAGGATAGGATAGCGGATAGGATACGTAATTGGATAGGATAGAGGATAGGATAAGGTAGAGGATAGTATAGGATAGAGGATAGGATAGGATAGAGGATAGGATAGGATTAAGGATAGGATAGGATAGGGGATAGGATAGGATAGAGGATAGGATAGGATAGAGGATAGGATAGGATAGAGGATAGGATAGGATAGAGGATAGGATAGGATAGAGGATAGGATGGGATATAGGATAGGATAGGATAGAGGATAGGATAGGATAGAGGATAGGATAGGATAGAGGATAGGATAGGATAGAGGATAGGATAGAGGATATCATGGGATTGAGGATAGAATAGGATAAAGGATAGGATAGGATAGAGGATACGATAGAGGATTGGATAGGATAGAGGATAGGATAGAGGATATCATGGGATTGAGGATAGAATAGGATAAAGGATAGGATAGGATAGAGGATACGATAGAGGATTGGATAGGATAGAGGATAGGATATAATAGAGGATAGGATAGGATAGAGGATAGGATAGGATAGAGGATAGGATAGGATAGAGGATAGGATAGGATAGAGGATGTGATAGGATAGAGGATAGGATAGGATAGAGGATCGGATAGAGGATAGGATAGAGGATCGGATAGAGGATAGGATAGAGGATAGGATAGGTAATTGGATAGGATAGAGGATAGGATAGGATAGAGGATAGGATAGGATAGAGGATAGGATAGGACAGAGGATAGGATAGGATAGAGGATAGGATGGGATAGAGGATAGGATAGAGGATAGGATAGGATAGAGGATAGGATAGGATAGAGGATAGGATAGGATAGACGATAGGATAGGATAGAGGATAGGATAGGATACAGGATAGGATAGGATAGAGGATAGGATAGGATAGAGGATAGGATAGGTAATTGGATAGGATAGGGGATAGGATAAGGTAGAGGATAGTATAGGATAGAGGATAGGATAGGATAGAGGATAGGATAGGATTAAGGATAGGATAGGATAGGGGATAGGATAGGATAGAGGATAGGATAGGATAGAGGATAGGATAGGATAGAGGATAGGATAGGATAGAGGATAGGATGGGATAGAGGATAGGATAGAGGATAGGATAGAGGATAGGATAGGATAGAGGATAGGATAGGATAGAGGATAGGATAGGATAGAGTATAGGATAAGGTAGAGGATAGGATAGGATAGACGATATAATAGGATAGGGGATAGTATAGGATAGAGGATAGGATAAAGGATAGGATAGAATAGAGGATAGGATAGGATAAAGGATAGGATAGGATAGAGGATAGGATAGGATAGGATAGGATAGAGGATAGGATAGAGGATAGGATGGAGGATAGGATAGGATAGAGGATAGGATAGGATAGAGGATAGGATAGGATAGAGGATAGGATAGGATAGAGGATAGGATAGGATAGAGGATAGGATAGGATAGAGGATAGGATAGGATAGAGGATAGGATAGGATAGAGGATAGGATAGGATAGAGGATAGGATAGGATAGAGGATAGGATAGGATAGAGGATAGGATGGGATAGAGGATAGGATAGAGGATAGGATAGAGGATGGGATAGGATAGAGGATAGGATAGGATAGAGGATAGGATAGGATAAAGGATAGGATAGGATTGAGGAAAGGATAGGATAGAGGATAGGATAGGATAGGATAGATGATAGGATAGGAAAGAGGATAGGATAGGATAGATTATAGGATAGGATAGAGGATAGGATAGGACAGAGGATAGGATAGGATAGAGGATAGGATGGGATAGATGATAGGATAGGGGATAGAATAGGATAGAGGATAGGATAGGATAGAGGATAGGATAGGATAGAGGATAGTATACGATAGAGGATAGGATAGGATAGAGGATAGGATAGGATAGAGGATAGGATAGGATAGAGGATAGGATAGGATAGAGGATAGGATAGGATAGGGGATAGGATAGGATAGAGGATAGGATAGGATAGAGGATAGGATAGGTAATTGGATAGGATAGAGGATAGGATAAGGTAGAGGATAGTATAGGATAGAGGATAGGATAGGATACAGGATAGGATAGGATAAAGAATAGGATAGGATAGAGGATAGGATAGGATAGAGGATAGGATAGGATAGAGGATAGGATAGGATAGAGGATAGGATAGGATACAGGATAGGATAGGATAGAGGATAGGATAGGATAGAGGATAGGATAGGTAATTGGATAGGATAGGGGATAGGATAAGGTAGAGGATAGTATAGGATAGAGGATAGGATAGGATAGAGGATAGGATAGGATTAAGGATAGGATAGGATAGGGGATAGGATAGGATAGAGGATAGGATAGGATAGAGGATAGGATAGGATAGAGGATAGGATAGGATAGAGGATAGGATGGGATAGAGGATAGGATAGAGGATAGGATAGAGGATAGGATAGGATAGAGGATAGGATAGGATAGAGGATAGGATAGGATAGAGTATAGGATAAGGTAGAGGATAGGATAGGATAGACGATATAATAGGATAGGGGATAGTATAGGATAGAGGATAGGATAAAGGATAGGATAGAATAGAGGATAGGATAGGATAAAGGATAGGATAGGATAGAGGATAGGATAGGATAGGATAGGATAGAGGATAGGATAGAGGATAGGATGGAGGATAGGATAGGATAGAGGATAGGATAGGATAGAGGATAGGATAGGATAGAGGATAGGATAGGATAGAGGATAGGATAGGATAGAGGATAGGATAGGATAGAGGATAGGATAGGATAGAGGATAGGATAGGATAGAGGATAGGATAGGATAGAGGATAGGATAGGATAGAGGATAGGATAGGATAGAGGATAGGATAGGATAGAGGATAGGATGGGATAGAGGATAGGATAGAGGATAGGATAGAGGATGGGATAGGATAGAGGATAGGATAGGATAGAGGATAGGATAGGATAAAGGATAGGATAGGATTGAGGAAAGGATAGGATAGAGGATAGGATAGGATAGGATAGATGATAGGATAGGAAAGAGGATAGGATAGGATAGATTATAGGATAGGATAGAGGATAGGATAGGACAGAGGATAGGATAGGATAGAGGATAGGATGGGATAGATGATAGGATAGGGGATAGAATAGGATAGAGGATAGGATAGGATAGAGGATAGGATAGGATAGAGGATAGTATAGGATAGAGGATAGGATAGGATAGAGGATAGGATAGGATAGAGGATAGGATAGGATAGAGGATAGGATAGGATAGAGGATAGGATAGGATAGGGGATAGGATAGGATAGAGGATAGGATAGGATAGAGGATAGGATAGGTAATTGGATAGGATAGAGGATAGGATAAGGTAGAGGATAGTATAGGATAGAGGATAGGATAGGATACAGGATAGGATAGGATAAAGAATAGGATAGGATAGAGGATAGGATAGGATAGAGGATAGGATAGGATAGAGGATAGGATAGGATAGAGGATAGGATAGGATAGAGGATAGGATGGGATAGAGGATAGGATAGAGGATAGGATAGGATAGGATAGATGATAGGATAGGAAAGAGGATAGGATAGGATAGATTATAGGATAGGATAGAGGATAGGATAGGACAGAGGATAGGATAGGATAGAGGATAGGATGGGATAGATGATAGGATAGGGGATAGAATAGGATAGAGGATAGGATAGGATAGAGGATAGGATAGGATAGAGGATAGTATAGGATAGAGGATAGGATAGGATAGAGGATAGGATAGGATAGAGGATAGGATAGGATAGAGGATAGGATAGGATAGAGGATAGGATAGGATAGGGGATAGGATAGGATAGAGGATAGGATAGGATAGAGGATAGGATAGAGGATAGGATAGAGGATGGGATAGGATAGAGGATAGGATAGGATAGAGGATAGGATAGGATAAAGGATAGGATAGGATTGAGGAAAGGATAGGATAGAGGATAGGATAGGATAGGATAGATGATAGGATAGGAAAGAGGATAGGATAGGATAGATTATAGGATAGGATAGAGGATAGGATAGGACAGAGGATAGGATAGGATAGAGGATAGGATGGGATAGATGATAGGATAGGGGATAGAATAGGATAGAGGATAGGATAGGATAGAGGATAGGATAGGATAGAGGATAGTATAGGATAGAGGATAGGATAGGATAGAGGATAGGATAGGATAGAGGATAGGATAGGGATAGAGGATAGGATAGGATAGAGGATAGGATAGGATAGGGGATAGGATAGGATAGAGGATAGGATAGGATAGAGGATAGGATAGGTAATTGGATAGGATAGAGGATAGGATAAGGTAGAGGATAGTATAGGATAGAGGATAGGATAGGATACAGGATAGGATAGGATAAAGAATAGGATAGGATAGAGGATAGGATAGGATAGAGGATAGGATAGGATAGAGGATAGGATAGGATAGAGGATAGGATAGGATAGAGGATAGGATGGGATAGAGGATAGGATAGAGGATAGGATAGGATAGGATAGATGATAGGATAGGAAAGAGGATAGGATAGGATAGATTATAGGATAGGATAGAGGATAGGATAGGACAGAGGATAGGATAGGATAGAGGATAGGATGGGATAGATGATAGGATAGGGGATAGAATAGGATAGAGGATAGGATAGGATAGAGGATAGGATAGGATAGAGGATAGTATAGGATAGAGGATAGGATAGAGGATAGGATAGGATAGGATAGAGGATAGGATAGGATAGAGGATAGGATAGGATTGAGGAAAGGATAGGATAGAGGATAGGATAGGATAGGATAGATGATAGGATAGGAAAGAGGATAGGATAGGATAGATTATAGGATAGGATAGAGGATAGGATAGGACAGAGGATAGGATAGGATAGAGGATAGGATGGGATAGATGATAGGATAGGGGATAGAATAGGATAGAGGATAGGATAGGATAGAGGATAGGATAGGATAGAGGATAGTATAGGATAGAGGATAGGATAGGATAGAGGATAGGATAGGATAGAGGATAGGATAGGATAGAGGATAGGATAGGATAGAGGATAGGATAGGATAGGGGATAGGATAGGATAGAGGATAGGATAGGATAGAGGATAGGATAGGTAATTGGATAGGATAGAGGATAGGATAAGGTAGAGGATAGTATAGGATAGAGGATAGGATAGGATACAGGATAGGATAGGATAAAGAATAGGATAGGATAGAGGATAGGATAGGATAGAGGATAGGATAGGATAGAGGATAGGATAGGATAGAGGATAGGATAGGATAGAGGATAGGATGGGATAGAGGATAGGATAGAGGATAGGATAGAGGATAGGATAGGATAGAGGATAGGATAGGATAAAGGATAGGATAGGATAGAGGATAGGATAGGATAGGATAGAGGATAGGATAGAGGATAGGATAGAGGATAGGATACGATAGAGGATCGGATAGAGGATAGGATAGGATAGAGGAAAGGATAGGATAGCGGATAGGATACGTAATTGGATAGGATAGAGGATAGGATAAGGTAGAGGATAGTATAGGATAGAGGATAGTATAGGATAGAGGATAGGATAGGATAGAGGATAGGATAGGATTAAGGATAGGATAGGATAGAGGATAGGATAGGATAGAGGATAGGATAGGATAGAGGATAGGATAGGATAGAGGATAGGATAGGATAGAGGATAGGATAGGATAGAGGATAGGATAGGATAGAGGATAGGATAGGATAGAGGATAGGATAGGATAGAGGATAGGATAGGATAGAGGATAGGATAGGATAGAGGATAGGATGGGATAGAGGATAGGATAGAGGATAGGATAGAGGATGGGATAGGATAGAGGATAGGATAGGATAGAGGATAGGATAGGATAAAGGATAGGATAGGATTGAGGAAAGGATAGGATAGAGGATAGGATAGGATAGGATAGATGATAGGATAGGAAAGAGGATAGGATAGGATAGATTATAGGATAGGATAGAGGATAGGATAGGACAGAGGATAGGATAGGATAGAGGATAGGATGGGATAGATGATAGGATAGGGGATAGAATAGGATAGAGGATAGGATAGGATAGAGGATAGGATAGGATAGAGGATAGTATAGGATAGAGGATAGGATAGGATAGAGGATAGGATAGGATAGAGGATAGGATAGGATAGAGGATAGGATAGGATAGAGGATAGGATAGGATAGGGGATAGGATAGGATAGAGGATAGGATAGGATAGAGGATAGGATAGGTAATTGGATAGGATAGAGGATAGGATAAGGTAGAGGATAGTATAGGATAGAGGATAGGATAGGATACAGGATAGGATAGGATAAAGAATAGGATAGGATAGAGGATAGGATAGGATAGAGGATAGGATAGGATAGAGGATAGGATAGGATAGAGGATAGGATAGGATAGAGGATAGGATGGGATAGAGGATAGGATAGAGGATAGGATAGGATAGGATAGATGATAGGATAGGAAAGAGGATAGGATAGGATAGATTATAGGATAGGATAGAGGATAGGATAGGACAGAGGATAGGATAGGATAGAGGATAGGATGGGATAGATGATAGGATAGGGGATAGAATAGGATAGAGGATAGGATAGGATAGAGGATAGGATAGGATAGAGGATAGTATAGGATAGAGGATAGGATAGGATAGAGGATAGGATAGGATAGAGGATAGGATAGGATAGAGGATAGGATAGGATAGAGGATAGGATAGGATAGGGGATAGGATAGGATAGAGGATAGGATAGGATAGAGGATAGGATAGGTAATTGGATAGGATAGAGGATAGGATAAGGTAGAGGATAGTATAGGATAGAGGATAGGATAGGATACAGGATAGGATAGGATAAAGAATAGGATAGGATAGAGGATAGGATAGGATAGAGGATAGGATAGGATAGAGGATAGGATAGGATAGAGGATAGGATAGGATAGAGGATAGGATAGGATAGGGGATAGGATAGGATAGAGGATAGGATAGGATAGAGGATAGGATAGGTAATTGGATAGGATAGAGGATAGGATAAGGTAGAGGATAGTATAGGATAGAGGATAGGATAAGGATACAGGATAGGATAGGATAAAGAATAGGATAGGATAGAGGATAGGATAGGATAGAGGATAGGATAGGATAGAGGATAGGATAGGATAGAGGATAGGATAGGATACAGGATAGGATAGGATAGAGGATAGGATAGGATAGAGGATAGGATAGGTAATTGGATAGGATAGGGGATAGGATAAGGTAGAGGATAGTATAGGATAGAGGATAGGATAGGATAGAGGATAGGATAGGATTAAGGATAGGATAGGATAGGGGATAGGATAGGATAGAGGATAGGATAGGATAGAGGATAGGATAGGATAGAGGATAGGATAGGATAGAGGATAGGATGGGATAGAGGATAGGATAGAGGATAGGATAGAGGATAGGATAGGATAGAGGATAGGATTAGGATAGAGGATAGGATAGGATAGAGTATAGGATAAGGTAGAGGATAGGATAGGATAGACGATATAATAGGATAGGGGATAGTATAGGATAGAGGATAGGATAAAGGATAGGATAGAATAGAGGATAGGATAGGATAAAGGACTAGGATAGGATAGAGGATAGGATAGGATAGGATAGGATAGAGGATAGGATAGAGGATAGGATGGAGGATAGGATAGGATAGAGGATAGGATAGGATAGGATAGAGGATAGGATAGGATAGAGGATAGGATAGGATAGAGGATAGGATAGGATAGAGGATAGGATAGGATAGAGGATAGGATAGGATAGAGGATAGGATAGGATAGATGATAGGTTAGGATAGAGGATAGGATAGGATAGAGGATAGGATAGGATAGAGGATAGGATAGGATAGAGGATAGGATGGATAGAGGATAGGATAGAGGATAGGATAGAGGATGGGATAGGATAGAGGATAGGATAGGATAGAGGATAGGATAGGATAAGGATAGGATAGGATTGAGGAAAGATAGGATAGAGGATAGGATAGGATAGGATAGATGATAGGATAGGAAAGAGGATAGGTTAGGATAGATGATAGGTTTGGATAGAGGATAGGATAGGACAGTGGATAGGATAGGTTAGGATTGTGGGATTGGTGGATGTGGATAGGGGATGGAGTGGGTTGAGGATGGTTAGGTGTGGAGGAGTGGTTTGGTGGTGTGGTGTGGTGTGGTGTGTGGTGTGGTGTGGGTGTGGTGTGGTGTGGTAGGGTGTGGTGAGGTGTGTGAGTGAGTTGGTGTGAGGTAGTGGATTGGTGTGGGTGTGGTGTGGTGTGTGGATGGAGTGGTTTGGGTGAGGTGTGGTGTGTGGTTGTGGTGTGTTGGTGTGGGTGTGGTGTGGTGTGGTTGTGGTGTTGGTGTGGTGATGGTGTGGTGTGTGGTGAGGTGTGGTGTGGTGTGAGTTTGGTGAGAGTGTGGTGAGGTGAGGTGTGGTGTGGTGTGTGGTGTGGTGTGGTGTGAGGTGTGGTGTGAGTGTGGAGTGGCTGTAGAGGTCGGTGGTGTGAGAGTGGTGAGTGGTGTGGTGTGTGTGTGGTGTGGTGTGGTGAGGGGTGTGGTGTGGTTGTGGTAGAGGTGTGGTGTGTGGTGTGTGTGGGTGTGGTGTGGAGGTGTGTGGTGTGGTAGAGGTGTGATGTGGTGTGTGGTGTGGTGTGGTGTGTGGGTGTGAGTGAGTGGAGTTGGTGTGCGTGAGAAGAAGCAGTGAAGTGGGGGGGTGGGTGAGTGTGGTGAAGTGAAGTGAAGTGAGTGAAGAGTGAAGTGAAGTGAAGAGTGAAGTGGAGTGAAAAGTGAAGTGATGAGTGAATGAAGTGAAGAGTGAAGTGAAGTGAAGAGGGAAGTGACGTGAAGAGTGAAGTGAAGTGTTGAGTGAAGTGAAGTGAAGAGCGGAAGTGAAGTGATGAGTGAAGTGAAGTGAAGTGAGAGTGAAGTGAAGAGTGAAATGACAGTGAAGAGTGAGTGAAGTGAAGAGTGAAGTGACAGTGAAGAGTGAAGTGAAGTGAAGAGTGAAGTGAGTGAAGAGTGAAGTGAAGTGGAGGGTGAGTGAAGTGACAGGGTGAAGTGAAGTGAAGAGTGAAGTGTAGTGAAGAGTAAGGTGAAGTGAAGAGTGAAGTGAGATGTAAGGAAGAAGTGAAGTGAAGTGAAGAGTGAAGTGAAGTGAAGAGTGAAGTGAAGTGAAGAGTGAAGTGAAGTGAAGAGTGAAGTCGAAGTGAACGAGTGAAGTGAAGTGAAGAGTGAAGTGAAGTGAAGAGTGAAGTGACGTGAAGAGTGAAGTGAAGTGAAGAGTGAGGAAGTGAAGAGTGAAGTGAGTGACAGTGTAAGTGAAGAGTGAAGTGAAGTGAAGAGTGACAGTGAAGTGAAGAGGGAAGTGAAGTGAAGAGTGAAGTGACGTGATCGAGTGAAGTGAAGTGAAGGAGTGAAGTGAAGGTGAAGTGACGTGAAGTGAAGGAGTGACGGAAGTGAAGTGCGTGAAGAGTGAGAGTGAAGTGAAGAGTGAAGTGAAGTGAAGAGTGAACGTGAAGTGAAGAGTGAAGTGAAGAGTGAAGTGACGAAGTAGAAGTGAAGAGTGACGTGAAGTGAAGAGTGAAGTGAAGTGAAGAGTGAAGTGACGTGAAGAGTGCAGTGAAGTGAAGCAGTGAAGTGAAGTGACGCAGTGAAGTGAAGTGAAGAGTGAAGTGAAGTGAAAGCGTGAACGTGAAGTGAAGAGTGAAGTGAAGTGAAGAAGTGAGTGAAGTGAAGAGAAGTGAAGTGCAGTGAAGAGTGAAGTCAGTCGAAGGTGAGAGTGAAGTGAAGAGTGAAGTGAGAAGTGAAGTGCAGACGTGCACGTCGAAGTGCCCAGTGAAGTGCGAGACGAGTGCAGTGAAGTGAAGAGTGAAGTGACGTGAAAGTGAGTGAAGTGAGGCAGTGAAGTGCAGTGAAGAGTGAAGTGAAGTGTCGAGTGAAGTGACCGTCGAAGCGTACGTCGCCGTGAAGCGTGACCCATGCACGCTGCACGTCGAAGTGACCAGAGTGAAGTCGTGCAGTGCAAGTGACGTGAAGTGAACGTGACAGAGTGCAGTGAAGTGAAGAGTGAAGTGCCGTGAAGAGTGACCGTGCAAGTGACGAGTGACAGTGAAGTGACGAGTCAGGAAGTGACCGTGACGTGAAGTGCGGTCTCACGTGCACGCAGTGCACGTGCACGTGCAGCGTCTGCGAGCCGTGCCACGTGCACGTGCAATTCGTCAGTGCACTTGCCGCTGCACGTCGAAGCTCGAACGACGTGAAGTGACGTGAAGGAGCTCGCAGTGAACGTGACAAGGCACGTGCACGTGACGCTGCACGCGTGCACGTGAAGTGCAGAGTGAGTGCAGTGCTCGTGCAAGTGCAGCTGAAAGAGCAAGTGAAGAGTGACAGTGCACGTGCACGAGTGCTCGAGAAGTGCACGACGAAACCTCACTACCTCTACCTATCCTAACCTCTACCTATCCAATACCTATCCAACCTATCCTATCCTATCCTCTATCCTATCCTATCCTCTATCCTAACCTCTATCCTATCCTATCCTCTATCCTATCCTATCCTCTAATCCTATCCTATCCTCTATCCTATCCTATCCTCTAATCCTATCCTCTTAACCTATCCTATCCTCTATCCTATCCTATCCTCTATCCTATACCTATCCTCCTATCCTAATCCTATCCTCTATCCTATCCTATCCTACCTATCCTATCCTCTATCCTATCCTATCCTCTATCCTATCCTATCCCTCTATCCTATCCTATCCTCTATCCTATCCTATCCTCTATCCTATCTATCTCTATCCTATCCTATCCTATCCTATCCTATCCTCTATCCTATTCCTATCCGATCCTCTATCCTATCCTATCCTATCCTCTATCCTCTATCCCCTATCCTATCATCCTCATCCTATCTCCTGATCCTATCCTCTTCCTATCTTCCTCTATCCTATCCTATAATCTATCCTATCCTATCCTCTTCCTATCCTATCATCTATCCTATCCTATCCTATCCTCTATCCTATCCTCTATCCCATCCTATCCTCTATCCTATCCTATCCTCTATCCTATCCTATCCTCTATCCTATCCTATCCTCTATCCTATCCTATCCTCTATCCTATCCTATTCTTTATCCTATCCTATCCTGTATCCTATCCTATCCTCTATCCTATACTATCCTCTACCTTATCCTATCCTCTATCCTATCCAATTACCTATCCTATCCTCTATCCTATCCTATCCTCTATCCTATCCTATCCCTATCCTATCCTATCCTCTATCCTATCCTATCCTCTATCCTATCCTATCCTCTATCCTATCCTATCCTCTATCCTATCCTATCCTCTATCCTATACTATCCTCTATCCTATCCTATCCTCTATCCTATCCTATCCTCTATCCTATTCTATCCCTATCCTATCATCTATCCCATCCTATCCTCTATCCTATCCTATCCTCTGTCCTATCCTATCCTCTATCCTATCCTATAATCTATCCTATCCTATCCTCTTTCCTATCCTATCATCTATCCTATCCTATCCTATCCTCTATCCTATCCTTTCCTCAATCCTATCCTATCCTTTATCCTATCCTATCCTCTATCCTATCCTATCCTCTATCCTATCCCATCCTCTATCCTATCCTCTATCCTATCCTCTATCCCATCCTATCCTCTATCCTATCCTATCCTCTATCCTATCCTATCCTCTATCCTATCCTATCCTCTATCCTATCCTATCCTCTATCCTATCCTATCCTCTATCCTATCCTATCCTCTATCCTATCCTATCCTCTATCCTATCCTATCCTCTATCCTATCCCTATCCCTATCCTATCCTCTATCCTATCCTATCCTTAATCCTATCCTATCCTCTATCCTATCCTATCCTCTATCCTATACTATCCTCTATCCTATACTATCCTCTACCTTATCCTATCCTCTATCCTATCCAATTACGTATCCTATCCGCTATCCTATCCTTTCCTCTATCCTATCCTATCCTCTATCCGATCCTCTATCGTATCCTATCCTCTATCCTATCCTCTATCCTATCCTCTATCCTATCCTATCCTATCCTCTATCCTATCCTATCCTTTATCCTATCCTATCCTCTATCCTATCCTATCCTCTATCCTATCCTCTATCCTATCCTCTATCCCATCCTATCCTCTATCCTATCCTATCCTCTATCCTATCCTATCCTCTATCCTATCCTATCCTCTATCCTATCCTATCCTCTATCCTATCCTATTCTTTATCCTATCCTATCCTGTATCCTATCCTATCCTCTATCCTATACTATCCTCTACCTTATCCTATCCTCTATCCTATCCAATTACCTATCCTATCCTCTATCCTATCCTATCCTCTATCCTATCCTATCCCCTATCCTATCCTATCCTCTATCCTATCCTATCCTCTATCCTATCCTATCCTCTATCCTATCCTATCCTCTATCCTATCCTATCCTCTATCCTATACTATCCTCTATCCTATCCTATCCTCTATCCTATCCTATCCTCTATCCTATTCTATCCCCTATCCTATCATCTATCCCATCCTATCCTCTATCCTATCCTATCCTCTGTCCTATCCTATCCTCTATCCTATCCTATAATCTATCCTATCCTATCCTCTTTCCTATCCTATCATCTATCCTATCCTATCCTATCCTCTATCCTATCCTTTCCTCAATCCTATCCTATCCTCTATCCTATCCTATCCTCTATCCTATCCTATCCTATCCTCTATCCTATCCTCTATCCTATACTATCCTCTATCCTATCCTATCCTCTATCCTATCCTATCCTCTATCCTATTCTATCCCCTATCCTATCATCTATCCCATCCTATCCTCTATCCTATCCTATCCTCTGTCCTATCCTATCCTCTATCCTATCCTATAATCTATCCTATCCTATCCTCTTTCCTATCCTATCATCTATCCTATCCTATCCTATCCTCTATCCTATCCTCTATCCCATCCTATCCTCTATCCTATCCTATCCTCTATCCTATCCTATCCTCTATCCTATCCTATCCTCTATCCTATCCTATCCTCTATCCTATCCTATTCTTTATCCTATCCTATCCTGTATCCTATCCTATCCTCTATCCTATACTATCCTCTACCTTATCCTATCCTCTATCCTATCCAATTACCTATCCTATCCTCTATCCTATCCTATCCTCTATCCTATCCTATCCCCTATCCTATCCTATCCTCTATCCTATCCTATCCTCTATCCTATCCTATCCTCTATCCTATCCTATCCTCTATCCTATCCTATCCTCTATCCTATACTATCCTCTATCCTATCCTATCCTCTATCCTATCCTATCCTCTATCCTATTCTATCCCCTATCCTATCATCTATCCCATCCTATCCTCTATCCTATCCTATCCTCTGTCCTATCCTATCCTCTATCCTATCCTATAATCTATCCTATCCTATCCTCTTTCCTATCCTATCATCTATCCTATCCTATCCTATCCTCTATCCTATCCTTTCCTCAATCCTATCCTATCCTTTATCCTATCCTATCCTCTATCCTATCCTATCCTCTATCCTATCCCATCCTCTATCCTATCCTCTATCCTATCCTCTATCCTATCCTATCCTCTATCCTATCCTATCCCCTATCCTATCCTATCCTCTATCCTATCCTATCCTCTATCCTATCCTATCCTCTATCCTATCCTATCCTCTATCCTATCCTATCCTCTATCCTATACTATCCTCTATCCTATCCTATCCTCTATCCTATCCTATCCTCTATCCTATTCTATCCCCTATCCTATCATCTATCCCATCCTATCCTCTATCCTATCCTATCCTCTGTCCTATCCTATCCTCTATCCTATCCTATAATCTATCCTATCCTATCCTCTTTCCTATCCTATCATCTATCCTATCCTATCCTATCCTCTATCCTATCCTCTATCCCATCCTATCCTCTATCCTATCCTATCCTCTATCCTATCCTATCCTCTATCCTATCCTATCCTCTATCCTATCCTATCCTCTATCCTATCCTATTCTTTATCCTATCCTATCCTGTATCCTATCCTATCCTCTATCCTATACTATCCTCTACCTTATCCTATCCTCTATCCTATCCAATTACCTATCCTATCCTCTATCCTATCCTATCCTCTATCCTATCCTATCCCCTATCCTATCCTATCCTCTATCCTATCCTATCCTCTATCCTATCCTATCCTCTATCCTATCCTATCCTCTATCCTATCCTATCCTCTATCCTATACTATCCTCTATCCTATCCTATCCTCTATCCTATCCTATCCTCTATCCTATTCTATCCCCTATCCTATCATCTATCCCATCCTATCCTCTATCCTATCCTATCCTCTGTCCTATCCTATCCTCTATCCTATCCTATAATCTATCCTATCCTATCCTCTTTCCTATCCTATCATCTATCCTATCCTATCCTATCCTCTATCCTATCCTTTCCTCAATCCTATCCTATCCTTTATCCTATCCTATCCTCTATCCTATCCTATCCTCTATCCTATCCCATCCTCTATCCTATCCTCTATCCTATCCTCTATCCCATCCTATCCTCTATCCTATCCTATCCTCTATCCTATCCTATCCTCTATCCTATCCTATCCTCTATCCTATCCTATCCTCTATCCTATCCTATCCTCTATCCTATCCTATCCTCTATCCTATCCTATCCTCTATCCTATCCTATCCTCTATCCTATCCTATCCTCTATCCTATCCTATCCTCTATCCTATCCTATCCTCTATCCTATCCTATCCTCCATCCTATCCTCTATCCTATCCTCTATCCTATCCTATCCTATCCTATCCTCTATCCTATCCTATCCTTTATCCTATCCTATCCTCTATTCTATCCTATCCTTTATCCTATCCTCTATCCTATACTATCCCCTATCCTATTATATCGTCTATCCTATCCTATCCTCTACCTTATCCTATACTCTATCCTATCCTATCCTCTATCCTATCCTATCCTCTATCCTATCCTATCCTCTATCCTATCCTCTATCCTATCCTCTATCCCATCCTATCCTCTATCCTATCCTATCCTCTATCCTATCCTATCCTCTATCCTATCCTATCCTCTATCCTATCCTATCCCCTATCCTATCCTATCCTTAATCCTATCCTATCCTCTATCCTATCCTATCCTCTATCCTATACTATCCTCTACCTTATCCTATCCCCTATCCTATCCAATTACCTATCCTATCCTCTATCCTATCCTATCCTCTATCCTATCCTATCCTGTATCCTATCCTATCCTCTATCCTATCCTATCCTCTATCCTATCCTATCCTCTATCCTATCCTATCCTCTATCCTATCCTATTCTTTATCCTATCCTATCCTGTATCCTATCCTATCCTCTATCCTATACTATCCTCTACCTTATCCTATCCTCTATCCTATCCAATTACCTATCCTATCCTCTATCCTATCCTATCCTCTATCCTATCCTATCCCCTATCCTATCCTATCCTCTATCCTATCCTATCCTCTATCCTATCCTATCCTCTATCCTATCCTATCCTCTATCCTATCCTATCCTCTATCGTATACTATCCTCTATCCTATCCTATCCTCTATCCTATCCTATCCTCTATCCTATTCTATCCCCTATCCTATCATCTATCCCATCCTATCCTCTATCCTATCCTATCCTCTGTCCTATCCTATCCTCTATCCTATCCTATAATCTATCCTATCCTATCCTCTTTCCTATCCTATCATCTATCCTATCCTATCCTATCCTCTATCCTATCCTTTCCTCAATCCTATCCTATCCTTTATCCTATCCTATCCTCTATCCTATCCTATCCTCTATCCTATCCCATCCTCTATCCTATCCTCTATCCTATCCTCTATCCCATCCTATCCTCTATCCTATCCTATCCTCTATCCTATCCTATCCTCTATCCTATCCTATCCTCTATCCTATCCTATCCTCTATCCTATCCTATCCTCTATCCTATCCTATCCTCTATCCTATCCTATCCTCTATCCTATCCTATCCTCTATCCTATCCTATCCTCTATCCTATCCTATCCTCTATCCTATCCTATCCTCCATCCTATCCTCTATCCTATCCTCTATCCTATCCTATCCTATCCTATCCTCTATCCTATCCTATCCTTTATCCTATCCTATCCTCTATTCTATCCTATCCTTTATCCTATCCTCTATCCTATACTATCCCCTATCCTATTATATCGTCTATCCTATCCTATCCTCTACCTTATCCTATACTCTATCCTATCCTATCCTCTATCCTATCCTATCCTCTATCCTATCCTATCCTCTATCCTATCCTCTATCCTATCCTCTATCCCATCCTATCCTCTATCCTATCCTATCCTCTATCCTATCCTATCCTCTATCCTATCCTATCCTCTATCCTATCCTATCCCCTATCCTATCCTATCCTTAATCCTATCCTATCCTCTATCCTATCCTATCCTCTATCCTATACTATCCTCTACCTTATCCTATCCCCTATCCTATCCAATTACCTATCCTATCCTCTATCCTATCCTATCCTCTATCCTATCCTATCCTGTATCCTATCCTATCCTCTATCCTATCCTATCGTCTATCCTATCCTATCCTCTATCCTATCCTATCCTCTATCCTATCCTATCCTCTATCCTATCCTCTATCCCATCCTATCCTCTATCCTATCCTATCCTCTGTCCTATCCTATCCTCTATCCTATCCTATCCTCTATCCTATCCTATCCTCTATCCTATCCAATTACCTATCCTATCCTCTATCCTATCCTCTATCCGATCCTCTATCCTATCCTCTATCCGATCCTCTATCCTATCCTATCCTCTATCCTATCACATCCTCTATCCTATCCTATCCTCTATCCTATCCTATCCTCTATCCTATCCTATCCTCTATCCTATCCTATCCTCTATTATATCCTATCCTCTATCCTATCCAATCCTCTATCGTATCCTCTATCCTATCCTATCCTTTATCCTATTCTATCCTCAATCCCATGATATCCTCTATCCTATCCTCTATCCTATCCAATCCTCTATCGTATCCTCTATCCTATCCTATCCTTTATCCTATTCTATCCTCAATCCCATGATATCCTCTATCCTATCCTCTATCCTATCCTATCCTCTATCCTATCCTATCCTCTATCCTATCCTATCCTCTATCCTATCCTATCCTATATCCCATCCTATCCTCTATCCTATCCTATCCTCTATCCTATCCTATCCTCTATCCTATCCTATCCTCTATCCTATCCTATCCTCTATCCTATCCTATCCCCTATCCTATCCTATCCTTAATCCTATCCTATCCTCTATCCTATCCTATCCTCTATCCTATACTATCCTCTACCTTATCCTATCCTCTATCCTATCCAATTACGTATCCTATCCGCTATCCTATCCTTTCCTCTATCCTATCCTATCCTCTATCCGATCCTCTATCGTATCCTATCCTCTATCCTATCCTCTATCCTATCCTCTATCCTATCCTATCCTATCCTCTATCCTATCCTATCCTTTATCCTATCCTATCCTCTATCCTATCCTATACTCTATCCTATCCTCTATCCTATCCTCTATCCCATCCTATCCTCTATCCTATCCTATCCTCTATCCTATCCTATCCTCTATCCTATCCTATCCTCTATCCTATCCTATCCTCTATCCTATCCTATTCTTTATCCTATCCTATCCTGTATCCTATCCTATCCTCTATCATATACTATCCTCTACCTTATCCTATCCTCTATCCTATCCAATTACCTATCCTATCCTCTATCCTATCCTATCCTCTATCCTATCCTATCCCCTATCCTATCCTATCCTCTATCCTATCCTATCCTCTATCCTATCCTATCCTCTATCCTATCCTATCCTCTATCCTATCCTATCCTCTATCCTATCCTCTATCCTATACTATCCTCTATCCTATCCTATCCTCTATCCTATCCTATCCTCTATCCTATTCTATCCCCTATCCTATCATCTATCCCATCCTATCCTCTATCCTATCCTATCCTCTGTCCTATCCTATCCTCTATCCTATCCTATAATCTATCCTATCCTATCCTCTTTCCTATCCTATCATCTATCCTATCCTATCCTATCCTCTATCCTATCCTTTCCTCAATCCTATCCTATCCTCTATCCTATCCTATCCTCTATCCTATCCTATCCTATCCTCTATCCTATCCTATCCTCTATCCTATCCTATCCTCTATCCAATCCTATCCTTTATCCTATCCTATCCTCTATCCTATCCTATCCTCTATCCTATCCCATCCTCTATCCTATCCTCTATCCTATCCTCTATCCCATCCTATCCTCTATCCTATCCTATCCTCTATCCTATCCTATCCTCTATCCTATCCTATCCTCTATCCTATCCTATCCTCTATCCTATCCTATCCTCTATCCTATCCTATCCTCTATCCTATCCTATCCTCTATCCTATCCTATCCTCTATCCTATCCTATCCTCTATCCTATCCTATCCTCTATCCTATCCTATCCTCCATCCTATCCTCTATCCTATCCTCTATCCTATCCTATCCTATCCTATCCTCTATCCTATCCTATCCTTTATCCTATCCTATCCTCTATTCTATCCTATCCTTTATCCTATCCTCTATCCTATACTATCCCCTATCCTATTATATCGTCTATCCTATCCTATCCTCTACCTTATCCTATACTCTATCCTATCCTATCCTCTATCCTATCCTATCCTCTATCCTATCCTATCCTCTATCCTATCCTATCCCCTATCCTATCCTATCCTTAATCCTATCCTATCCTCTATCCTATCCTATCCTCTATCCTATACTATCCTCTACCTTATCCTATCCCCTATCCTGTCCAATTACCTATCCTATCCTCTATCCTATCCTATCCTCTATCCTATCCTATCCTGTATCCTATCCTATCCTCTATCCTATCCTATCGTCTATCCTATCCTATCCTCTATCCTATCCTATCCTCTATCCTATCCTATCCTCTATCCTATCCTCTATCCCATCCTATCCTCTATCCTATCCTATCCTCTGTCCTATCCTATCCTCTATCCTATCCTATCATCTATCCTATCCTATCCTCTATCCTCTCCTATCCTCTATCCTATGTTATCCTCTATCCTATCCATCCTCTATCCTATCCTATCCTCTATCCTATCCTGTATCCTATCCTATCCTCTATCCTATCCTCTATCCCATCCTATCCTCTATCCTATCCTATCCTCTGTCCTATCCTATCCTCTATCCTATCCTATATTCTATCCTATCCTATCCTCTATCCTATCCTATCCTCTATCCTATCCTATCCTCTATCCTATCCTATCCTATCCTATCCTCTATCCCATCCTATCCTATCCTCTATCCTATCCTATCCTCTATCCTATCCTCTATCCCATCCTATCCTCTATCCTATCCTATCCTCTGTCCTATCCTATCCTCTATCCTATCCTATATTCTATCCTATCCTATCCTCTATCCTATCCTATCCTCTATCCTATCCTATCCTCTATCCTATCCTATCCTATCCTATCCTCTATCCCATCCTATCCTATCCTCTATCCTATCCTATCCTCTATCTTATCCTATCCTCTATCCTATCATATCCTCTATCCTATCCTACCCTCTACCCTATCCTATCCTCTATCCTATCCTATCCTCTATCCTATCCTATCCTCTATCCTATCCTATCATCTATCCTATCCTATCCTCTATCCTATCCTATCCTCTATCCTATCCTATCCTATCCTCAATCCTATCCTATCCTCTATCCTATCCTATCCTCTATCCTATTCTATACTCTATCCTATCCAATGCACTATCCTATCCTATCCTCTATCCTATCCTATCCTCTATCCTCTCCTATCCTCTATCCTATCCTATCCTCTATCCTATCCCATCCTCTATCCTATCCTATCCTCTATCCTATCCTGTATCCTATCCTATCCTCTATCCTATCCTATCCTCTATCCTATCCTATATTCTATCCTATCCTATCCTCTATCCTATCCTATCCTCTATCCTATCCTATCCTATCCTATC
>NW_027489407.1:0-45959 GCF_050948215.1 Halictus rubicundus
GTATATTCTCGTATATTCTTCTATATTCGAGTAATATTATGGTATATTCTGCTATATTCTAGTATATTCAGGTATATTCTCGTATATTCTTTCTATATTCTAGTAATATTGTGGTTTATTGTTTCATATACTGCTATATTCTCGTATATTCTATTATATTCTGCTATATTCCTAGTATATTTTGGTATATTCTCGTATATTCTTCTATATTAGAGTAATATTATGGTATATTCTGGTATATTCAGGTATATTCTGGTATATTCTGCTATATTCTAGTATATTCTCGAATATTCTTTCTATATTCTAGTAATATTATGGTATATTCTCCTATATTCTAGTAATACTATCGTATATTCTCGTATATTCTTCTATATTCGAGTAATATTATGGTATATTCTGGTATATTCAAGTATATTCTCGTATATTCTGCTATATTCTAATATATTCAGGTATATTCTGGTATATTCTTCTATTTCTAGTAATATTATGGTATATCTTGGTATATTCTTCTATATTCAAGTAATATTATGGTATATTCTGGTATATTCTTCTATATTCTAGTAATATTATGGTATATTCTGGTATATTCTTCTATATTCGAGTAATATTATGGTATATTCTGGTATATTCTGGTATATTCTGGTATATTCTGGTATATTCTAGTATATTCAGGTATATTCTCGTATATTCTTCTATATTCTAGTAATATTATGGTATATTCTGGTATATTCTGGTACATTCTGCTATATTCTAGTATATTCAGGTATATTCTCGTATATTCTTCTATATTCTAGTAATATTATGGTAATTTCTGGTATATTCTTTTATATTCTAGTAATATTATGGTATATTCTGGTATATTCTACTATATTCTAGTAATATTATGGTATATTCTGGTATATTCTTCTATATTCTAGTAATATTATGGTATATTCTCGTATATTCTGGTACATTCTGCCTATATTCTAGTATATTCTGGTATATTCTCGTATATTCTTCTATATTCTAATAATATTATGGTATAGTCTGGTATATTCTTCTATATTCTAGTAATATTATGGTATATGTTACGCAGCCAATGCAACGGAAAAACCCAGCGAGAAACTTACTGCCTCACGCCCTGACCGTAATTCCAAGTCATTAGTTTATAGACACAATCCATTTATTACAGGCAAATTTTCCAGACATTCCATAGCCCCCAATAATCATAAAAAGGAGACCCCACCAATCGAGTAATTGCGAGATACCTGGAGTTAAGGTTTATAGTATGGCCCAGGTCATCTTTCGCCCATCTGGCAAATTTCATAGCAAACTTCTTTGTCACCCAGGCTGCCAATCAACACTCAAAATCACGCTGATTGGCTGTCCGGCGAAGACGAAAATCAGTATAAGTATGCGTCCGCCGAAAAAATAGAGGAGAAAGCAAAAGGACAAGACACGCGCGTTTACCATTACGTCCACCATTTACGTTCTTTACAAAACCATTCCGTAACCACGTACTGTACATTGTATTTGTTAAAGTTTGAATTATATTTAATGTTCAAAATCAGTGTCATACGTTAAACAATTATCAGCCCTATCCCTAGAATTAGTGATAAGGTCCCAACGCGTTTCGCGACGACGAAGAAAATTCGGACGGAGATTTACGACCTTCGTCGACTTCAGAAAAGTCTAGCCGCGGACGCGTTCGCGTAACAAATATTATGGTATATTCTGGTATATTCTTCTATATTCAGTAATATTATGCTATATTCTGGTATATTCTTCTGTATTCTAGTAATATTATGGTATATTCTGCTATATTCTGGTATATTCTCGTATATTCTTCTATATTCTAGAAATATTATGGTATATTCTGGTATATTCTTCTATATTCTAGTAATATTATGCTATGTTCTGGTATATTCTTCTATATTCTAGTAATATTATGGTATATTCTTTCATATTCTGCTATATTCTCGTATATTCTACTATATTCTGCTATATTCTAGTATATTTTGGCATATTCTCGTATATTCTTCTATATTCGAGTAATATTATGTATATTCTCCTATATTCTAGTATATTATCGTATATTCTCTTATATTCTTCTACATTCTAGTAATATTATGGTATATTCAAGTATATTCTGGTATATTCTGCTATATTCTAGTATATTCAGGTATATTCAGGTATATTCTGGTATATTCTAGTAATTTTTTATGGTATTTTCTGGTATATTCTTCTATATTCTAGTAATATTATGGTATATTCTGGTATATTCTTCTATATTCTAGTAATATTATGGTATATTCTGTTATATTCTTCTATATTCTAGTAATATTATGGTATATTCTGGTATATTTTTCTATATTCTAGTTATATTATGGTATATTCTCGTATATTCTTCTATATTCGAGTAATATTATGGTATATTCTGGTATATTCTGGTATATTCTGGTATATTCTGGTATATTCTAGTATATTCAGGTATATTCTCGTATATTCTTCTATATTCTAGTAATATTATGTGTATATTTTATTATATTCTAGTATATTCAGGTATATTCTCGTATATTCTTCTATATTCTAGTAATATTATGGTATATTCGGCATATTCTGCTATATTCTTGTATATTCAGGTATATTCTCGTATATTCTTCTATATTCCAGTAATATTATGGTATATTCAGGTATATTCTGGTATATTCTAGTATATTCAGGTATATTCTCGTATATTCTTCTATATTTGAGTAATATTATGGTATATTCTGGTATATTCAAGTATATTCTGGTATATTCTGCTATATTCAGGTATATACAGGTATATTCTGGTATATTCTTCTATATCCTAGTAATATTATGGTATATTCTGGTATATTCTTCTATATTCTAGTAATATTATGGTATGTTCTGGTATATTCTTCTATATTCTAGTAATATTATGGTATATTCTGGTATATTCTTCTATGTTCTAGTAATATTATGGTATATTCTGGTATATTCTTCTATATTCTAGTAATATTATGGTATATTCTGGTATATTCTTCTATATTCTAGTAATATTATGGTATATTCTCGTATATTCTTCTATATTCGAGTAATATTATGGTATATTCAAGTATATTCTGGTATATTCTGCTATATTCTAGTATATTCAGGTATATTCTGCTATATTCTGGCATATTCTGCTATATTCTAGTATATTCAGGTATATTCTCGTATATTCTTCTATATTCTAGTAATATTATGGTATATTATGGTATATTCAAGTATATTCTGGTATATTCTGCTATATTCTGGCACATTCTCGTATATTCTTCTATTTTCTAGTAATATTATGGTATATTCTGGTATATTCTTCTATATTCTAGTAATATTATGGTATATTCTGGTATATTCTTCTATATTTCTAGTAATATTATGGTATATTCTCGTATATTCTTCCATATTCGATTAATATTATGGTATATTCTGGTATATTCAAGTATATTCTGGTATACTCTTCTATATTCTAGTATATTCAGGTATATTCAGGTATATTCTGGTATATTCTTCTATATTCTAGTAATATTATGGTGTATTCTGGTATATTCTTCTATATTCTAGTATATTATGGTATGTTCTGGTATATTCTTCTATATTCTAGTAATATTATGGTATATTCTGGTATATTCTTCTATGTTCTAGTAATATTATGGTATATTCTGGTGTATTCTTCTATATTCTAGTAATATTATGGTATATTCTGGTATATTCTTCTATTATTCTAGTAATATTATGGTATATTCTCGTATATTCTTCTATATTCGAGTAATATTATGGTATATTCTCCTATATTCTAGTAATATTATCGTATATTCTCGTATATTCTTCTACATTCGAGTAATATTATGGTATATTCTCCTATATTCTAGTAATATTATCGTATATTCTCGTATATTCTTCTACATCGAGTAATATTATGGTATATTCAAGTATATTCTGGTATATTCTGCTATATTCTAGTATATTCAGGTATATTCAGGTATATTCTGTATATTCTAGTAATTTTTATGGTATTTTCTGGTATATTCTTCTATATTCTAGTAATATTATGGTATATTCTGCTATATTCTTCTATATTCTAGTAAGATTATGGTATATTCTCGTATATTCTTCCATATTCGAGTAATATTATGGTATATTCTGGTATAGTCAAGTATATTCTGGTATATTCTGCTATATTCTGGTACAATTCTCGTATATTCTTCTATGTTCTAGTAATATTATGGTATATTCTCTTATATTCTTCTATATTCTAGTAATATTATGGTATATTCTGGTATATTCTTCTATATTCTAGTAATATTATGGTATAGGTATATTCTGGTATATTCTGGTATATTCTGGTATATTCTAGTATATTCAGGTATATTCTCGTATATTCTTCTATATTCTAGTAATATTATGGTATATTTTATTATATTCTAGTATATTCAGGTATATTCTCGTATATTCTTCTATATTCTAGTAATATTATGGTATATTCTGGCATATTCTGCTATATTCTAGTATATTCAGGTATATTCTCGTATATTCTTCTATATTCCAGTAATATTATGGTATATTCAGGTATATTCTGGTATATTCTAGTATATTCAGGTATATTCTCGTATATTCTTCTATATTTGAGTAATATTATGGTATATTCTGGTATATTCAAGTATATTCTGGTATATTCTGCTATATTCAGGTATATACAGGTATATTCTGGTATA
Organism: Halictus rubicundus; assembly: GCF_050948215.1. Taxonomy (NCBI): domain Eukaryota; kingdom Metazoa; phylum Arthropoda; class Insecta; order Hymenoptera; family Halictidae; genus Halictus; species Halictus rubicundus. The sequence continues at coordinate 4,740 of NW_027489407.1, forward strand.
TTCTTCTATATTCTAGTAATATTATAGTATATTCTGGTATATTCTTCTATATTCTAGTAATATTATGGTATGTTCTGGTATATTCTTCTATATTCTAGTGATATTATGGTATATTCTGGTATATTCTTCTATATTCTAGTAATATTATGGTATATTCTGGTATATTCTTCTATGTTCTAGTAATATTATGGTATATTCTGGTATATTCTTCTATATTCTAGTAATATTATGGTATATTCTGGTATATTCTTCTATATTCTAGTAATATTATGGTATATTCTCGTATATTCTTCTATATTCGAGTAATATTATGGTATATTCTCGTATATTCTAGTAATATTATCGTATATTCTCGTATATTCTTCTACATTCGAGTAATATTATGGTATATTCTCCTATATTCTAGTAATATTATCGTATATTCTCGTATATTCTTCTACATTCGCGTAATATTATGGTATATTCAAGTATATTCTGGTATATTCTGCTATATTCTAGTATATTCAGGTATATTCTGGTATATTCTTCTATATTCTAGTAATATTATGGTATATTCTGGTATATTCTTCTATATTCTAGTAATATTATGGTATATTCTTGTATATTCTTCTATATTCTAGTAATATTATGGTATATTCTGTTATATTCTTCTATATTCTAGTAAAATTATGGTATATTCTGGTATATTCTACTATATTCTAGTATATTCAGGTATATTCTAGTATATTCAGGTATATTCTCGTATATTCTTCTACATTCTAGTAATATTATGGTATATTCTGGTATATTCTGGTACATTCTGCTATATTCTAGTATATTCAGGTATATTCTCGTATAGTCTTCTATATTCTAGTAATATTATGGTATATTCTGGCATATTCTGCTATATTCTAGTATATTCAGGTATATTCTCGTATATTCTTCTATATTCTAGTAATATTATGGTTTATTCTTTCATATTCTGCTATATTCTCGTATATTCTATTATATTCTGCTATATTCTAGTATATTTTGGTATATTCTCGTATATTCTTCTATATTCGAGTAATATTATGGTATATTATGGTATATTCAAGTATATTCTGGTATATTCTGCTATATTCTGGTATATCCTCATATAATCTTCTATATTCTAGTAAAATTATGGTATATTCTGGTATATTCTACTATATTCTAGTAATATTATGGTATATTCTGGTATATTCTTCTATATTCTAGTAATATTATGGTATATTCTGGCATATTCTGCTATATTCTAGTATATTCAGGTATATTCTCGTATATTCTTCTATATTCTAAAAATATTATGGTATATTTTGGTATATTCTTCCATATTCGAGTAATATTATGGTATATTCTGGTATAGTCAAGTATATTCTGGTATATTCTGCTATATTCTAGTATATTCTCGAATATTCTTCTATATTCTAGTAATATTATGGTATATTCTGGTATATTCTTCTATATTCTAGTAATATTATGGTATATTCTGTTATATTCTTCTATATTCTACTAATATTATTTTATATTCTCGTATATTCTTCTATATTCTAGTAATATTATGGTATATTATGGTATATTCAAGTATATTCTGGTATATTCTGCTATATTCTGGTACATTCTCGTATATTCTTCTATTTTCTAGTAATATTATGGTATATTCTGGTATATTCTTCTATATTCTAGTAATATTATGGTATATTCTGGTGTATTCTTCTATATTCTAGTAATATTATGGTATATTCTGGTATATTCTTCTATATTCTAGTAATATTATGGTATATTCTCGTATATTCTAGTAATATTATCGTATATTCTCGTATATTCTTCTACAGTCGAGTAATATTATGGTATATTCTCCTATATTCTAGTAATATTATCGTATATTCTCGTATATACTTCTACATTCCAGTAATATTATGGTATATTCAAGTATATTCTGGTATATTCTGCTATATTCTAGTATATTCAGGTATATTCTGGTATATTCTGGTACATTCTGCTATATTCTAGTATATTCAGGTATATTCTCGTATATTCTTCTATATTCTAGTAATATTATGGTATATTATGGTATATTCAAGTATATTCTGGTATATTCTGCTATATTCTGGTACATTCTCGTATATTCTTCTATTTTCTAGTAATATTATGGTATATTCTGGTATATTCTTCTATATTCTAGTAATATTATGGTATATTCTGGTATATTCTTCTATATTCTAGTAATATTATGGTATATTTTATTATATTCTAGTATATTCAGGTATATTCTCGTATATTCTTCTATATTCTAGTAATATTATGGTATATTCTGGCATATTCTGCTATATTCTAGTATATTCAGGTATATTCTCGTATATTCTTCTATATTCTAGTAATATTATGGTATATTCTGGTATATTCTGGTATATTCTAGTATATTCAGGTATATTCTCGTATATTCTTCTATATTTGAGTAATATTATGGTATATTCTGGTATATTCAAGTATACTCTGGTATATTCTAGTATATTCAGGTATATTCAGGTATATTCTGGTATATTCTTCTATATTCTAGTAATATTATGGTATATTCTGGTATATTTTTCTATATTCTAGTTATATTATGGTATATTCTCGTATATTCTTCTATATTCGAGTAATATTATGGTATATTCTGCTATATTCTAGTATATTCAGGTATATTCTCGTATATTCTTCTATATTCTAGTAATATTGTGGTTTATTGTTTCATATACTGCTATATTCTCGTATATTCTATTATATTCTGCTATATTCTAGTATATTTTGGTATATTCTCGTATATTCTTCTATATTAGAGTAATATTATGGTATATTCTGGTATATTCAGGTATATTCTGGTATATTCTGCTATATTCTAGTATATTCTCGAATATTCTTCTATATTCTAGTAATATTATGGTATATTCTCCTATATTCTAGTAATACTATCGTATATTCTCGTATATTCTTCTATATTCGAGTAATATTATGGTATATTCTGGTATATTCAAGTATATTCTGGTATATTCTGCTATATTCTAATATATTCAGGTATATTCTGGTATATTCTTCTATATTCTAGTAATATTATGGTATATTCTGGTATATTCTTCTATATTCAAGTAATATTATGGTATATTCTGGTATATTCTTCTATATTCTAGTAATATTATGGTATATTCTGGTATATTCTTCTATATTCGAGTAATATTATGGTATATTCTGGTATATTCTGGTATATTCTGGTATATTCTGGTATATTCTAGTATATTCAGGTATATTCTCGTATATTCTTCTATATTCTAGTAATATTATGGTATATTCTGGTATATTCTGGTACATTCTGCTATATTCTAGTATATTCAGGTATATTCTCGTATATTCTTCTATATTCTAGTAATATTATGGTATATTCTGGTATATTCTTTTATATTCTAGTAATATTATGGTATATTCTGGTATATTCTACTATATTCTAGTAATATTATGGTATATTCTGGTATATTCTTCTATATTCTAGTAATATTATGGTATATTCTCGTATATTCTGGTACATTCTGCTATATTCTAGTATATTCTGGTATATTCTCGTATATTCTTCTATATTCTAGTAATATTATGGTATATTCTGGTATATTCTTCTATATTCTAGTAATATTATGGTATATGTTACGCAGCCAATGCAACGGAAAAACCCAGCGAGAAACTTACTGCCTCACGCCCTGACCGTAATTCCAAGTCATTAGTTTATAGACACAATCCATTTATTACAGGCAAATTTTCAGACATTCCATAGCCCCCAATAATCATAAAAAGGAGACCCCACCAATCGAGTAAATTGCGAGATACCTGGAGTTAAGGTTTTATTAGTATGACCCAGGTCATCTTTCGCCCATCTGGCAAATTTCATAGCAAACTTCTTTGTCACCCAGGCTGCCAATCAACACTCAAAATCACGCTGATTGGCTGTCCGGCGAAGACGAAAATCAGTATAAGTATGCGTCCGCCGAAAAAATAGAGGAGAAAGCAAAAGGACAAGACCACGCGCGTTTACCATTTACGTCCACCATTTACGTTCTTTACAAACCATTCCGTAACCACGTACTGTACTTTGTATTTGTTAAAGTTTGAATTATATTTAATGTTCAAAATCAGTGTCATACGTTAAACAATTTATCAGCCCTATCCCTAGAAATAGTGATAAGGTCCAACGCGTTTCGCGACGACGAAGGAAATTCGGACGGAGATTTACGACCTTCGTCGACTTCAGAAAAGTCTAGCCGCGGACGCGTTCGCGTAACAAATATTATGGTATATTCTGGTATATTCTTCTATATTCTAGTAATATTATGCTATATTCTGGTATATTCTTCTGTATTCTAGTAATATTATGGTATATTCTGCTATATTCTGGTATATTCTCGTATATTCTTCTATATTCTAGAAATATTATGGTATATTCTGGTATATTCTTCTATATTCTAGTAATATTATGCTATGTTCTGGTATATTCTTCTATATTCTAGTAATATTATGGTATATTCTTTCATATTCTGCTATATTCTCGTATATTCTACTATATTCTGCTATATTCTAGTATATTTTGGCATATTCTCGTATATTCTTCTATATTCGAGTAATATTATGGTATATTCTCCTATATTCTAGTAATATTATCGTATATTCTCTTATATTCTTCTACATTCTAGTAATATTATGGTATATTCAAGTATATTCTGGTATATTCTGCTATATTCTAGTATATTCAGGTATATTCAGGTATATTCTGGTATATTCTAGTAATTTTTATGGTATTTTCTGGTATATTCTTCTATATTCTAGTAATATTATGGTATATTCTGGTATATTCTTCTATATTCTAGTAATATTATGGTATATTCTGTTATATTCTTCTATATTCTAGTAATATTATGGTATATTCTGGTATATTTTTCTATATTCTAGTTATATTATGGTATATTCTCGTATATTCTTCTATATTCGAGTAATATTATGGTATATTCTGGTATAGTCAAGTATATTCTGGTATATTCTGCTTTATTCTGGTACATTCTCGTATATTCTTCTATGTTCTAGTAATATTATGGTATATTCTCTTATATTCTTCTATATTCTAGTAATATTATGGTATATTCTGGTATATTCTTCTATATTCTAGTAATATTATGGTATATTCTGGTATATTCTGGTATATTCTGGTATATTCTGGTATATTCAGGTATATTCAGGTATATTCTGGTATATTCTAGTAATTTTTATGGTATTTTCTGGTATATTCTTCTATATTCTAGTAATATTATGGTATATTCTGCTATATTCTTCTATATTCTAGTAATATTATGGTATATTCTCGTATATTCTTCCATATTCGAGTAATATTATGGTATATTCTGGTATAGTCAAGTATATTCTGGTATATTCTGCTTTATTCTGGTACATTCTCGTATATTCTTCTATGTTCTAGTAATATTATGGTATATTCTCTTATATTCTTCTATATTCTAGTAATATTATGGTATATTCTGGTATATTCTTCTATATTCTAGTAATATTATGGTATATTCTGGTATATTCTGGTATATTCTGGTATATTCTGGTATATTCTAGTATATTCAGGTATATTCTCGTATATTCTTCTATATTCTAGTAATATTATGGTATATTTTATTATATTCTAGTATATTCAGGTATATTCTCGTATATTCTTCTATATTCTAGTAATATTATGGTATATTCTGGCATATTCTGCTATATTCTAGTATATTCAGGTATATTCTCGTATATTCTTCTATATTCCAGTAATATTATGGTATATTCAGGTATATTCTGGTATATTCTAGTATATTCAGGTATATTCTCGTATATTCTTCTATATTTGAGTAATATTATGGTATATTCTGGTATATTCAAGTATATTCTGGTATATTCTGCTATATTCAGGTATATACAGGTATATTCTGGTATATTCTTCTATATTCTAGTAATATTATGGTATATTCTGGTATATTCTTCTATATTCTAGTAATATTATGGTATGTTCTGGTATATTCTTCTATATTCTAGTGATATTATGGTATATTCTGGTATATTCTTCTATATTCTAGTAATATTATGGTATATTCTGGTATATTCTTCTATGTTCTAGTAATATTATGGTATATTCTGGTATATTCTTCTATATTCTAGTAATATTATGGTATATTCTGGTATATTCTTCTATATTCTAGTAATATTATGGTATATTCTCGTATATTCTTCTATATTCGAGTAATATTATGGTATATTCTCGTATATTCTAGTAATATTATCGTATATTCTCGTATATTCTTCTACATTCGAGTAATATTATGGTATATTCTCCTATATTCTAGTAATATTATCGTATATTCTCGTATATTCTTCTACATTCGCGTAATATTATGGTATATTCAAGTATATTCTGGTATATTCTGCTATATTCTAGTATATTCAGGTATATTCTGGTATATTCTTCTATATTCTAGTAATATTATGGTATATTCTGGTATATTCTTCTATATTCTAGTAATATTATGGTATATTCTTGTATATTCTTCTATATTCTAGTAATATTATGGTATATTCTGTTATATTCTTCTATATTCTAGTAAAATTATGGTATATTCTGGTATATTCTACTATATTCTAGTATATTCAGGTATATTCTAGTATATTCAGGTATATTCTCGTATATTCTTCTATATTCTAGTAATATTATGGTATATTCTGGTATATTCTGGTACATTCTGCTATATTCTAGTATATTCAGGTATATTCTCGTATAGTCTTCTATATTCTAGTAATATTATGGTATATTCTGGCATATTCTGCTATATTCTAGTATATTCAGGTATATTCTCGTATATTCTTCTATATTCTAGTAATATTATGGTTTATTCTTTCATATTCTGCTATATTCTCGTATATTCTATTATATTCTGCTATATTCTAGTATATTTTGGTATATTCTCGTATATTCTTCTATATTCGAGTAATATTATGGTATATTATGGTATATTCAAGTATATTCTGGTATATTCTGCTATATTCTGGTATATCCTCATATAATCTTCTATATTCTAGTAAAATTATGGTATATTCTGGTATATTCTACTATATTCTAGTAATATTATGGTATATTCTGGTATATTCTTCTATATTCTAGTAATATTATGGTATATTCTGGCATATTCTGCTATATTCTAGTATATTCAGGTATATTCTCGTATATTCTTCTATATTCTAAAAATATTATGGTATATTTTGGTATATTCTTCCATATTCGAGTAATATTATGGTATATTCTGGTATAGTCAAGTATATTCTGGTATATTCTGCTATATTCTAGTATATACTCGAATATTCTTCTATATTCTAGTAATATTATGGTATATTCTGGTATATTCTTCTATATTCTAGTAATATTATGGTATATTCTGTTATATTCTTCTATATTCTACTAATATTATTTTATATTCTCGTATATTCTTCTATATTCTAGTAATATTATGGTATATTATGGTATATTCAAGTATATTCTGGTATATTCTGCTATATTCTGGTACATTCTCGTATATTCTTCTATTTTCTAGTAATATTATGGTATATTCTGGTATATTCTTCTATATTCTAGTAATATTATGGTATATTCTGGTGTATTCTTCTATATTCTAGTAATATTATGGTATATTCTGGTATATTCTTCTATATTCTAGTAATATTATGGTATATTCTCGTATATTCTTCTATATTCGAGTAATATTATGGTATATTCTGCTATATTCTTCTATATTCTAGTAATATTATGGTATATTCTCGTATATTCTTCCATATTCGAGTAATATTATGGTATATTCTGGTATAGTCAAGTATATTCTGGTATATTCTGCTATATTCTGGTACATTCTCGTATATTCTTCTATGTTCTAGTAATATTATGGTATATTCTGGTATATTCTTCTATATTCTAGTAATATTATGGTATATTCTGGTATATTCTTCTATATTCTAGTAATATTATGGTATATTCTCGTATATTCTTCCATATTCGATTAATATTATGGTATATTCTGGTATATTCAAGTATATTCTGGTATACTCAGCTATATTCTAGTATATTCAGGTATATTTTGGTATATTCTTCTATATTCTAGTAATATTATGGTATATTCTGGTATATTCTTCTATATTCTAGTAATATTATGGTGTATTCTCGTATATTCTTCTATATTCGAGTAATATTATGGTATATTCTGGTATATTCTTCTATATTCTAGTAATATTATGGTATATTCTCGTATATTCTTATATATTCGAGTAATATTATGGTATATTCTCCTATATTCTAGTAATATTATCGTATATTCTCGTATATTCTTCTACAGTCGAGTAATATTATGGTATATTCTCCTATATTCTAGTAATATTATCGTATATTCTCGTATATTCTTCTACATTCCAGTAATATTATGGTATATTCAAGTATATTCTGGTATATTCTGCTATATTCTAGTATATTCAGGTATATTCTGGTATATTCTGGTACATTCTGCTATATTCTAGTATATTCAGGTATATTCTCGTATATTCTTCTATATTCTAGTAATATTATGGTATATTATGGTATATTCAAGTATATTCTGGTATATTCTGCTATATTCTGGTACATTCTCGTATATTCTTCTATTTTCTAGTAATATTATGGTATATTCTGGTATATTCTTCTATATTCTAGTAATATTATGGTATATTCTGGTATATTCTTCTATATTCTAGTAATATTATGGTATATTTTATTATATTCTAGTATATTCAGGTATATTCTCGTATATTCTTCTATATTCTAGTAATATTATGGTATATTCTGGCATATTCTGCTATATTCTAGTATATTCAGGTATATTCTCGTATATTCTTCTATATTCTAGTAATATTATGGTATATTCTGGTATATTCTAGTATATTCAGGTATATTCTCGTATATTCTTCTATATTTGAGTAATATTATGGTATATTCTGGTATATTCAAGTATATTCTGGTATATTCTAGTATATTCAGGTATATTCAGGTATATTCTGGTATATTCTTCTATATTCTAGTAATATTATGGTATATTCTGGTATATTTTTCTATATTCTAGTTATATTATGGTATATTCTCGTATATTCTTCTATATTCGAGTAATATTATGGTATATTCTGGTATATTCTGGTATATTCTGGTATATTCTGGTATATTCTAGTATATTCAGGTATATTCTCGTATATTCTTCTATATTCTAGTAATATTATGGTATATTTTATTATATTCTAGTATATTCAGGTATATTCTCGTATATTCTTCTATATTCTAGTAATATTATGGTATATTCTGGCATATTCTGCTATATTCTTGTATATTCAGGTATATTCTCGTATATTCTTCTATATTCCAGTAATATTATGGTATATTCAGGTATATTCTGGTATATTCTAGTATATTCAGGTATATTCTCGTATATTCTTCTATATTTGAGTAATATTATGGTATATTCTGGTATATTCAAGTATATTCTGGTATATTCTGCTATACTCAGGTATATACAGGTATATTCTGGTATATTCTTCTATATTCTAGTAATATTATGGTATATTCTGGTATATTCTTCTATATTCTAGTAATATTATGGTATGTTCTGGTATATTCTTCTATATTCTAGTAATATTATGGTATATTCTGGTATATTCTTCTATGTTCTAGTAATATTATGGTATATTCTGGTATATTCTTCTATATTCTAGTAATATTATGGTATATTCTGGTATATTCTTCTATATTCTAGTAATATTATGGTATATTCTCGTATATTCTTCTATATTCGAGTAATATTATGGTATATTCAAGTATATTCTGGTATTGTACTTTCCGACGGAGCGGGCACCTTTCGCGGCGTAGACTCTGTCGTAGAATCTATGAGGAGGCGTAAATTCCTCAATCGAGGGTGTTTCGACGACGCTACTCGGCGCGACCTTACGATCCTTTCGGATGATAAGGATGGTAAATATAAATTTGGAATTTAATGCTGCAAGGAGCAAACGGAACTATAGCGGCTGGTCCGCGTGTTGACGAGTTCCGGAGTCTAATCTCGATGTTGCCTTTGCGGGAGTTGCATTTAGACTAAAAGTTTTACCCCAACTCTCCATGCACTCGGGGTGCGTTGGCGTGGAGTGGGGGTATTCCATTTCGGGGTGGCAACGTCGCTGGATTTTGGCGGGCGAAATCACAGCTGTGGGCCCGATGTTCATCGGCCAGGGACCGTCGGATGGTCCCGCGATGCCACCTTTGTAGGTCCACGTTTTATGACAGTACGGTTGGCTGTTGAGGGCGCGAGGAAAATTCTAATGGGCAATTAAGAAAGGTTTCGTGAAGGCGACTTTCTCAAAAACAGCCCTAGAGGCCCGTGTCATAAAACGTGTATACCATCTGCACGCCAAATGTTGGGATGTGCCGATTTGTCAGTCGCGAGTAAAACTATTAAACTATTCTTGAAGGGATCGGTCCCTGGTCCCACCTTGAAATAGCGGTGCCGCGGATTTTCAAGGGGATCTTTTGTTTAACTCGCGGCTGAACATCCTCCCCCCGTTGAGAGACTCGCGATCAAAATAAATCTATATAGGATTAAAGATACGCTAGGTTTGAAGTACTAGAATGAACAAGTAAACTATCTTATGAGCTAAAGCTTAGCGATTACGATAAATTAGTTATTATCGGTTGAGGGATCGCGCGTTCTTGACGTCGATGTTGGATCCCGTGGTTCCTCCTCTGGCTGGTTCGGTAACGGTACAAGCCGTTTTACGCCCCGATCGAGTGTGGTTGTGGCTGTTCTCACTGTTGCAGCTCGAACTATGCCATCAGATCCGGGGTAGACCTTGATGACTCTCCCGAGTGGCCACTGCATCGGTGGTACGTTGTCCTCCCTCAAGAGCACGATGGTGCCCTCCTTGATGGGGTGTGTACCGCTGGACCATCTCGAACGACTCGTCATCTCGTTTAGGTACTCCTTGTACCATCGGTTCCAGAAATGCTGCTTTAGTTTCTGGATATGTTGCCAGGTTGAAAGTCTGTTTGATGGCACATCCCTGAAATCGCGCTCGCGCAGACTCGTTAACGAGTCGCCAATCAGGAAATGGCCAGGAGTTAGGACAAGGGTGTCATTTGGGTCTGATGAAATGGGAGTTAAAGGACGTGAATTTAGAACGGCTTCTATCTCAATAATTAAAGTGTTGAACACTTCAAATGTAAATCGTTCAGCACCTGCGATACGCCAGAAATGACGCTTGAATGATTTCACGGCCGCTTCCCAGATGCCGCCGAAGTGAGGTGTTAATGGAGGAATAAAATTCCACGTGATGGATCGGTCAGCAAGAAAGGTTTTGACCTTCTCGTTGTGGTCATCGGACTGCAAAAGTTCGCGGAGGTCTCGAAGCTCGTTGTTGGCGCCGACGAAATTGGTGCCATTGTCAGAGTAAATGTTAATACAATGACCTCGTCTAGCAATGAAACGACGTAGGGCTGCTATAAATGCTTCGGAGGTAAGATCGCTAACCAATTCTAGGTGAATGGCTTTTACTGAGAGGCAAACGAAAACTGCGACATATACTTTAATGTGGGTTCGACTTCGGTATCGTCGCTCCTTTATGAAAAAGGGACCGCAATAATCAACGCCGACGTTTGCAAATGGGCGTGAGTCGGTGACTCGAGCCTCAGGTAGGTCGCCCATCACGTATTGTGTTGGCGGCGGTTGGACACGGTAGCAGCGGACGCAGTTTCTGATGGTTTTCCCTACCTGACTCCGACCGTCGATGGGCCAATAACGGCGTCTAATCGCGTATAGGGTAGCCTGTGTACCAGCGTGTAATTGTATTCGATGCTCGTGTTCTATTATTAATGCCGTGATTCGAGCCTTTGGGAGGACGATGGGATGTTTTTGCGCGAATGGAATTCGCGAATTCTTCAGACGGCCTCCTACTCGCAGAATTCCGTCTTTGTCGATGAATGGGTTCAGTTGTTGCAGCTTACCCTTAACGCCTATTTCGCTTCTCGAGAGGCAGCGCAATTCTTCTGCAAAGTGTTGTCTTTGTATCAGTTTGATGATTACGTCGTGGGCGTATCTTAGTTCGGAGGATGTCAGACTTCCTTTGGTGGTGTTAGATCCTTTCCATCGGAGACAGCGCGCGATGATTCTTTGAAGCTTTCCCCATGAGGAGCAGTTGTCCAGAATCGTGGTGTCGCAAATTAATGCTTTGAGACAAATCGCGACCCTTTGTTCTGGGATTGTCTCTGGTTGAGGTAGTTCGGTAGTGGGCCAGAAAGATTCTTCTTCGTTGAGCCAAGTCGGACCGTGTTGCCAGATGGAAGGTTGAAGGAAGTCTTCTGGTGATTGACCTCGCGAGATAAGATCGGCCGGGTTGTCGGCAGTGGGTACGTGTCGCCAATCTGCGTTAGCTGTGCGCCTTTGAATTTCCGACACTCTGTTAGCCACGAAGGTTTTTAGAGTGTGTGGAGATGTCTTCACCCAATGGAGAACAATGGTGGAGTCGGTCCAATAGATGGTTTTATGTATTTCCACAGGTAGCGCTTGTTTTGCGGTCTCGACAAGAGAGGTTAGCAGAAGTGCTCCACATAATTCGAGTCGTGGTATTGAGATCGTTTTCAATGGGGCGACCTTGGATTTAGCGAACAAAAGAGTTGTCTCGGTGTGACCGCGTGAGTCGGTTGTACGCAGGTAGAGGCATGCTCCGTAGGCCTTTTCGCTTGCGTCACTAAAACCGTGTAGTTCGACTTTTCTTGGCGATTCAATGATTGTGCGTCGCGGGAACGTGATGTTGTTCAGCGCTGGCAATCTATTATAAAAACGTATCCATTCGGTATGGATATCCATTGGCAGCGACTCGTCCCAGTCAACCTTTATGGTCCAGATCCTTTGTAGTAGCATTTTTGCCGTAACAATTACTGGCCCGAGCAGCCCTAGTGGATCATATATCTTTGCTATTTCTGAGGTGATACTGCGTTTGGTCGAACGTGATGGTGGAGAGCAAGTTTCGACTGCGTACGTAATAGAGTCGTTTGAGGAATTCCAGACAATCCCTAAGGTTTTGAGAGTGGATGACTCTCCCAGGTATAATTTTTTGTTAATGGCCTGCTCGGGCAAGCCAGTCAGAAGAGTAAGGTCATTAGATGCCCATTGTCGTATTGTCAGTCTTGCGGTCTTGAGTATTTGTGTGAGGTCTTCGCGTAAGGATAATGCCTCTTCTATGGTCGATGTACCGGTCAGAACGTCATCCACGTAAAAGTCACGCAATAAAATCTTGCCGGCTTGAGGAAAGCGGTGGCCTTCGTCTCGACTGAGCTGTGTCAAACAGCGAATTGCAAGATATGGTGCAGCAGATAGTCCAAATGTCACAGTATTCAGCTCATAAGTTTTAATAGAACCCGTAGTATCGCGCCAGAGGATACGCTGAAATTTCCTGTCTTCCGGACGTACAAGGAACTGTCGGTACATCTTTTCAATGTCTCCCGTCAGTACGTATCGATGAATGCGGAATCTTAATAAAATGTGGAGTAGATCGTCTTGAATTTTTGGACCGGTGTGGAGAGCGTCATTTAATGCTATGCCTGAATTAGTCGTGGCAGAACCGTCGAAGACTACGCGGAGTTTGGTTGTGTCACTGGTGACCTTAACGACCCCGTGATGTGGTAGGTAATACCCCTCAGGTGACTGTTGTTCCTGTGGCAGTTCGCTCATGTGTCCGAGGTCAAGGTATTCTTGGATCACCGCGTGATACTCTTGCTTGAGTGCGGGTTCTCGTTGGAGTTTTCGCTCCAATGAATGGAGTCTTTTTTTCGCTTGTACCTTGGAGTCTCCGAGACGCGACAATTTCTCGTTGAAAGGTAAAGCCACGACGTATCTGCCGTCACGATTCCGAACTGTGTGTTCTTGGAAATGGCTTTCGCAAATTATATCAGATTCAGACAGATGCTGTCTTTGTGGGCCTTCTTCAACCTCCCAGAAACGGGTGAGGTCGAATTGTAACGCGGTGGTCGCGTGGCAAAGTGTGCCATGAGCAGGAGAAGTGACTGGCGCGCTCCCCCCGTTGACCCAACCGAGTTGCGATTTTTGAAGGTAGAGATCGGACTCATCTGGGCGTGACAAGACAATTTGGCCGACGCATAAGATTGAGAGGGCTGTTCCGGATCCTAATAACAAATCGATCGGTGCCGGTCGATGGAATTCCGGATCTGCAAGGTGCAGATTCGGCGGAATTTTTATTGTTCCGCGATCAATCTCTTGATCTGGAACGAAAGGCGCGATGTCGTTCACAATGAGGAACGTAAGCGAACGTTGGTAATTGCTTACTCGCGAAGCTATAGTAGCCTTCAGTGCGTGGGTTGCTACAGTGGTCATAGCGTTCAGAGAACCAATGGGAACCGAGCACTTCATCCGCGGGATGTTGATTTTTTGAGCAAGGCGTTCAGAAATTAAGTTAATCGATGCGCAAGTGTCGATTAATGCTCGACAATCTATCGGACGTTTATTTTTGTTGAAGATCTGGATTTGTGCCGTAACTAAAATTTCGTTTGTGATTGCGTTTATGGTGAACGCTCGATGGTAGCCCGTTCCGTTTTGTTCTCTGTGTCTTAGCCGTCATTCTGTATCGGATTGAGCGTTTATTGTTCCGCTTGTTGACGCTTGCTGCTCGAAGTGATGAAGCAACGTGTGGTGTCGTAGCTGACATATTCGGCATGAACCTCGATCGCAATTTTGCGCGCTATGCCCTGGGTGTAGGCAGTTGGTGCATAATTTGGCCCTTTCAACGGCGAACTTGCGTTTTTCGGGAGTCATTCCGCGGAATTTTTCGCAACCCCATGTGCTATGATCTCCGTAGCAGATCGGGCACTCCTTCGGTTGTGAATTTGGACGCGTTTCGTTAAAATTCGACGCGTTTTTTGATTTGTTATCGGCGGTCTGACGTGTTTTACTCGTTACGAAAGCGTGTGATCTGGCGGGTGGTCTTGTTGACTGCGGATGGCTTGTGAAGTTCGCGCTGGGGCGTGTCGATTGCGGATAGCTTGTAAAATTCGGTCTAGGGCGTAATGGCACCGCGGAGGCACTGGATGGTCCAGTTTGTGCGCAACTTGCGCGTTTCTCGAGAAAATCCAAGAGGTCCGTGTACGACGGCATGTTTTTGCCTTTTATCGTTAGTTCCCAAAGCCATGCAGTGTCGCTGCTAACCTTGGATAATATCATTGATATTAAAGAGCCGTTACATCTTGTGAAGTCTTCTCCTAGATTTTTCAAGGCTCGTAGATGCTGGTTGACCGAGTTCACGAGATCGTCTAACGCCTCTGGAGTGTCCTTTACTAATCTCGGATAATCCCTAATTGCGTCGCAATGTTTTAAGATTATTCTCCGCGGACAATCGTACTTCTTTTTGAGCAGTTCTATTGCATCGTAATAATTCGCGTCTGTCGTGTTTAACGCGGAGATGCACTTCAACGCCTTTCCGTGTAAGGTTGAACGGAGGTACTGCAGTTTTTGCAACGGAGTCAGATTTTCATTCGAGTCAATCGTTGATTTGAATGTGTCGAAATATGATACCCAATCTTCGATGTTTCCGTCGAACGATGGCAACCGCATTTCTGGTAACTTGATTGCCATCGGAGCAGTTACCGATGTCGCGAGTGACTCGACTGTTCCGCGACGTTGGGGCAAAGTTGGTTGCGCCTTTTCTATTATTTTGTTGGCTCTGACAACTATCGCGTAGTACTCGTTTTGTATCTCGTATCGGCGAGGTTCCTGGTTTTCGTCTAATGCCTCTAGCTCGGATTGTATATCATCGAAACGCTTCCAAAATTCAATGAGACCGTTCAAATGCATTTTTATAAGATCTATGTCAGGTGGTTGTTCGGTATCGACGGAATCTAAGAATTTCGAGAATGCCGTAATCTGACCGATTACACTGCCGCGCTTACGCTTTAAAGTGCTGAGAGCCGTTGCTTGAGACAAGGATGGGTTTGTCATAGGCATTTTGTGATGAAGGAGATGTTTTGGGAGATTGACGAACGAAAAACGAGCCTACCTTTGATGCGCTGAATTCAGGATGGTGAACTGGTGTCAGACACCTGGCGTTGACCCAAATCGTCAATTGCTTGGCCCACAAACTGCGACCTTCCAGATGCTGGTTGGTCCAGCCCTTGGTAATCCGGGATACTGCAAGTTGTTGGGATGCTGGTTGGTCCAGACAGGATCTCCCGATTGCAGGTGTTGTCCCGTTGTAAACGATGCGCAAGGCTGCGTTGAATCACGTTCACAAAGTCTTTTGTCCACTGTAACTGTCACTCAGTGTCATTTATTTTTTTTTGGATCACACGGCACTGATGATCCGGCTCGAAGGACCAATGTACTTTCCGACGGAGCGGGCACCTTTCGCGGCGTAGACTCTGTCGTAGAATCTATGAGGAGGCGTAAATTCCTCAATCGAGGGTGTTTCGACGACGCTACTCGGCGCGACCTTACGATCCTTTCGGATGATAAGGATGGTAAATATAAATTTGGAATTTAATGCTGCAAGGAGCAAACGGAACTATAGCGGCTGGTCCGCGTGTTGACGAGTTCCGGAGTCTAATCTCGATGTTGCCTTTGCGGGAGTTGCATTTAGACTAAAAGTTTTACCCCAACTCTCCATGCACTCGGGGTGCGTTGGCGTGGAGTGGGGGTATTCCATTTCGGGGTGGCAACGTCGCTGGATTTCGGCGGGCGAAATCACAGCTGTGGGCCCGATGTTCATCGGCCAGGGACCGTCGGATGGTCCCGCGATGCCACCTTTGTAGGTCCACGTTTTATGACAGTACGGTTGGCTGTTGAGGGCGCGAGGAAAATTCTAATGGGCAATTAAGAAAGGTTTCGTGAAGGCGACTTTCTCAAAAACAGCCCTAGAGGCCCGTGTCATAAAACGTGTATACCATCTGCACGCCAAATGTTGGGATGTGCCGATTTGTCAGTCGCGAGTAAAACTATTAAACTATTCTTGAAGGGATCGGTCCCTGGTCCCACCTTGAAATAGCGGTGCCGCGGATTTTCAAGGGGATCTTTTGTTTAACTCGCGGCTGAACAGGTATATTCTGCTATATTCTAGTATATTCAGGTATATTCTGCTATATTCTGGCATATTCTGCTATATTCTAGTATATTCAGGTATATTCTCGTATATTCTTCTATATTCTAGTAATATTATGGTATATTATGGTATATTCAAGTATATTCTGGTATATTCTGCTATATTCTGGTACATTCTCGTATATTCTTCTATTTTCTAGTAATATTATGGTATATTCTGGTATATTCTTCTATATTCTAGTAATATTATGGTATATTCGGGTATATTCTTCTATATTCTAGTAATATTATGGTATATTCTCGTATATTCTTCCATATTCTAGTAATATTATGGTATGTTCTGGTATATTCTTCTATATTCTAGTGATATTATGGTATATTCTGGTATATTCTTCTATATTCTAGTAATATTATGGTATATTCTGGTATATTCTTCTATGTTCTAGTAATATTATGGTATATTCTGGTATATTCTTCTATATTCTAGTAATATTATGGTATATTCTGGTATATTCTTCTATATTCTAGTAATATTATGGTATATTCTCGTATATTCTTCTATATTCGAGTAATATTATGGTATACTCTTGTATATTCTAGTAATATTATCGTATATTCTCGTATATTCTTCTACATTCGAGTAATATTATGGTATATTCTCCTATATTCTAGTAATATTATCGTATATTCTCGTATATTCTTCTACATTCGCGTAATATTATGGTATATTCAAGTATATTCTGGTATATTCTGCTATATTCTAGTATATTCAGGTATATTCTGGTATATTCTTCTATATTCTAGTAATATTATGGTATATTCTGGTATATTCTTCTATATTCTAGTAATATTATGGTATATTCTTGTATATTCTTCTATATTCTAGTAATATTATGGTATATTCTGTTATATTCTTCTATATTCTAGTAAAATTATGGTATATTCTGGTATATTCTACTATATTCTAGTATATTCAGGTATATTCTAGTATATTCAGGTATATTCTCGTATATTCTTCTATATTCTAGTAATATTATGGTATATTCTGGTATATTCTGGTACATTTTGCTATATTCTAGTATATTCAGGTATATTCTCGTATAGTCTTCTATATTCTAGTAATATTATGGTATATTCTGGCATATTCTGCTATATTCTAGTATATTCAGGTATATTCTCGTATATTCTTCTATATTCTAGTAATATTATGGTTTATTCTTTCATATTCTGCTATATTCTCGTATATTCTATTATATTCTGCTATATTCTAGTATATTTTGGTATATTCTCGTATATTCTTCTATATTCGAGTAATATTATGGTATATTATGGTATATTCAAGTATATTCTGGTATATTCTGCTATATTCTGGTATATCCTCATATAATCTTCTATATTCTAGTAAAATTATGGTATATTCTGGTATATTCTACTATATTCTAGTAATATTATGGTATATTCTGGTATATTCTTCTATATTCTAGTAATATTATGGTATATTCTGGCATATTCTGCTATATTCTAGTATATTCAGGTATATTCTCGTATATTCTTCTATATTCTAAAAATATTATGGTATATTTTGGTATATTCTTCCATATTCGAGTAATATTATGGTATATTCTGGTATAGTCAAGTATATTCTGGTATATTCTGCTATATTCTAGTATATTCTCGAATATTCTTCTATATTCTAGTAATATTATGGTATATTCTGGTATATTCTTCTATATTCTAGTAATATTATGGTATATTCTGTTATATTCTTCTATATTCTACTAATATTATTTTATATTCTCGTATATTCTTCTATATTCTAGTAATATTATGGTATATTATGGTATATTCAAGTATATTCTGGTATATTCTGCTATATTCTGGTACATTCTCGTATATTCTTCTATTTTCTAGTAATATTATGGTATATTCTGGTATATTCTCCTATATTCTAGTAATATTATGGTATATTCTGGTGTATTCTTCTATATTCTAGTAATATTATGGTATATTCTGGTATATTCTTCTATATTCTAGTAATATTATGGTATATTCTCGTATATTCTTCTATATTCGAGTAATATTATGGTATATTCTGCTATATTCTTCTATATTCTAGTAATATTATGGTATATTCTCGTATATTCTTCCATATTCGAGTAATATTATGGTATATTCTGGTATAGTCAAGTATATTCTGGTATATTCTGCTATATTCTGGTACATTCTCGTATATTCTTCTATGTTCTAGTAATATTATGGTATATTCTGGTATATTCTTCTATATTCTAGTAATATTATGGTATATTCTGGTATATTCTTCTATATTCTAGTAATATTATGGTATATTCTCGTATATTCTTCCATATTCGATTAATATTATGGTATATTCTGGTATATTCAAGTATATTCTGGTATACTCAGCTATATTCTAGTATATTCAGGTATATTTTGGTATATTCTTCTATATTCTAGTAATATTATGGTATATTCTGGTATATTCTTCTATATTCTAGTAATATTATGGTATATTCTCGTATATTCTTATATATTCGAGTAATATTATGGTATATTCTCCTATATTCTAGTAATATTATCGTATATTCTCGTATATTCTTCTACAGTCGAGTAATATTATGGTATATTCTCCTATATTCTAGTAATATTATCGTATATTCTCGTATATTCTTCTACATTCCAGTAATATTATGGTATATTCAAGTATATTCTGGTATATTCTGCTATATTCTAGTATATTCAGGTATATTCTGGTATATTCTGGTACATTCTGCTATATTCTAGTATATTCAGGTATATTCTCGTATATTCTTCTATATTCTAGTAATATTATGGTATATTATGGTATATTCAAGTATATTCTGGTATATTCTGCTATATTCTGGTACATTCTCGTATATTCTTCTATTTTCTAGTAATATTATGGTATATTCTGGTATATTCTTCTATATTCTAGTAATATTATGGTATATTCTGGTATATTCTTCTATATTCTAGTAATATTATGGTATATTTTATTATATTCTAGTATATTCAGGTATATTCTCGTATATTCTTCTATATTCTAGTAATATTATGGTATATTCTGGCATATTCTGCTATATTCTAGTATATTCAGGTATATTCTCGTATATTCTTCTATATTCTAGTAATATTATGGTATATTCTGGTATATTCTAGTATATTCAGGTATATTCTCGTATATTCTTCTATATTTGAGTAATATTATGGTATATTCTGGTATATTCAAGTATATTCTGGTATATTCTAGTATATTCAGGTATATTCAGGTATATTCTGGTATATTCTTCTATATTCTAGTAATATTATGGTATATTCTGGTATATTTTTCTATATTCTAGTTATATTATGGTATATTCTCGTATATTCTTCTATATTCGAGTAATATTATGGTATATTCTGGTATATTCTGGTATATTCTGGTATATTCTGGTATATTCTAGTATATTCAGGTATATTCTCGTATATTCTTCTATATTCTAGTAATATTATGGTATATTTTATTATATTCTAGTATATTCAGGTATATTCTCGTATATTCTTCTATATTCTAGTAATATTATGGTATATTCTGGCATATTCTGCTATATTCTTGTATATTCAGGTATATTCTCGTATATTCTTCTATATTCCAGTAATATTATGGTATATTCAGGTATATTCTGGTATATTCTAGTATATTCAGGTATATTCTCGTATATTCTTCTATATTTGAGTAATATTATGGTATATTCTGGTATATTCAAGTATATTCTGGTATATTCTGCTATACTCAGGTATATACAGGTATATTCTGGTATATTCTTCTATATTCTAGTAATATTATGGTATATTCTGGTATATTCTTCTATATTCTAGTAATATTATGGTATGTTCTGGTATATTCTTCTATATTCTAGTAATATTATGGTATATTCTGGTATATTCTTCTATGTTCTAGTAATATTATGGTATATTCTGGTATATTCTTCTATATTCTAGTAATATTATGGTATATTCTGGTATATTCTTCTATATTCTAGTAATATTATGGTATATTCTCGTATATTCTTCTATATTCGAGTAATATTATGGTATATTCAAGTATATTCTGGTATTGTACTTTCCGACGGAGCGGGCACCTTTCGCGGCGTAGACTCTGTCGTAGAATCTATGAGGAGGCGTAAATTCCTCAATCGAGGGTGTTTCGACGACGCTACTCGGCGCGACCTTACGATCCTTTCGGATGATAAGGATGGTAAATATAAATTTGGAATTTAATGCTGCAAGGAGCAAACGGAACTATAGCGGCTGGTCCGCGTGTTGACGAGTTCCGGAGTCTAATCTCGATGTTGCCTTTGCGGGAGTTGCATTTAGACTAAAAGTTTTACCCCAACTCTCCATGCACTCGGGGTGCGTTGGCGTGGAGTGGGGGTATTCCATTTCGGGGTGGCAACGTCGCTGGATTTCGGCGGGCGAAATCACAGCTGTGGGCCCGATGTTCATCGGCCAGGGACCGTCGGATGGTCCCGCGATGCCACCTTTGTAGGTCCACGTTTTATGACAGTACGGTTGGCTGTTGAGGGCGCGAGGAAAATTCTAATGGGCAATTAAGAAAGGTTTCGTGAAGGCGACTTTCTCAAAAACAGCCCTAGAGGCCCGTGTCATAAAACGTGTATACCATCTGCACGCCAAATGTTGGGATGTGCCGATTTGTCAGTCGCGAGTAAAACTATTAAACTATTCTTGAAGGGATCGGTCCCTGGTCCCACCTTGAAATAGCGGTGCCGCGGATTTTCAAGGGGATCTTTTGTTTAACTCGCGGCTGAACATCCTCCCCCCGTTGAGAGACTCGCGATCAAAATAAATCTATATAGGATTAAAGATACGCTAGGTTTGAAGTACTAGAATGAACAAGTAAACTATCTTATGAGCTAAAGCTTAGCGATTACGATAAATTAGTTATTATCGGTTGAGGGATCGCGCGTTCTTGACGTCGATGTTGGATCCCGTGGTTCCTCCTCTGGCTGGTTCGGTAACGGTACAAGCCGTTTTACGCCCCGATCGAGTGTGGTTGTGGCTGTTCTCACTGTTGCAGCTCGAACTATGCCATCAGATCCGGGGTAGACCTTGATGACTCTCCCGAGTGGCCACTGCATCGGTGGTACGTTGTCCTCCCTCAAGAGCACGATGGTGCCCTCCTTGATGGGGTGTGTACCGCTGGACCATCTCGAACGACTCGTCATCTCGTTTAGGTACTCCTTGTACCATCGGTTCCAGAAATGCTGCTTTAGTTTCTGGATATGTTGCCAGGTTGAAAGTCTGTTTGATGGCACATCCCTGAAATCGCGCTCGCGCAGACTCGTTAACGAGTCGCCAATCAGGAAATGGCCAGGAGTTAGGACAAGGGTGTCATTTGGGTCTGATGAAATGGGAGTTAAAGGACGTGAATTTAGAACGGCTTCTATCTCAATAATTAAAGTGTTGAACACTTCAAATGTAAATCGTTCAGCACCTGCGATACGCCAGAAATGACGCTTGAATGATTTCACGGCCGCTTCCCAGATGCCGCCGAAGTGAGGTGTTAATGGAGGAATAAAATTCCACGTGATGGATCGGTCAGCAAGAAAGGTTTTGACCTTCTCGTTGTGGTCATCGGACTGCAAAAGTTCGCGGAGGTCTCGAAGCTCGTTGTTGGCGCCGACGAAATTGGTGCCATTGTCAGAGTAAATGTTAATACAATGACCTCGTCTAGCAATGAAACGACGTAGGGCTGCTATAAATGCTTCGGAGGTAAGATCGCTAACCAATTCTAGGTGAATGGCTTTTACTGAGAGGCAAACGAAAACTGCGACATATACTTTAATGTGGGTTCGACTTCGGTATCGTCGCTCCTTTATGAAAAAGGGACCGCAATAATCAACGCCGACGTTTGCAAATGGGCGTGAGTCGGTGACTCGAGCCTCAGGTAGGTCGCCCATCACGTATTGTGTTGGCGGCGGTTGGACACGGTAGCAGCGGACGCAGTTTCTGATGGTTTTCCCTACCTGACTCCGACCGTCGATGGGCCAATAACGGCGTCTAATCGCGTATAGGGTAGCCTGTGTACCAGCGTGTAATTGTATTCGATGCTCGTGTTCTATTATTAATGCCGTGATTCGAGCCTTTGGGAGGACGATGGGATGTTTTTGCGCGAATGGAATTCGCGAATTCTTCAGACGGCCTCCTACTCGCAGAATTCCGTCTTTGTCGATGAATGGGTTCAGTTGTTGCAGCTTAACCTTAACGCCTATTTCGCTTCTCGAGAGGCAGCGCAATTCTTCTGCAAAGTGTTGTCTTTGTATCAGTTTGATGATTATGTCGTGGGCGTATCTTAGTTCGGAGGATGTCAGACTTCCTTTGGTGGTGTTAGATCCTTTCCATCGGAGACAGCGCGCGATGATTCTTTGAAGCTTTCCCCATGAGGAGCAGTTGTCCAGAATCGTGGTGTCGCAAATTAATGCTTTGAGACAAATCGCGACCCTTTGTTCTGGGATTGTCTCTGGTTGAGGTAGTTCGGTAGTGGGCCAGAAAGATTCTTCTTCGTTGAGCCAAGTCGGACCGTGTTGCCAGATGGAAGGTTGAAGGAAGTCTTCTGGTGATTGACCTCGCGAGATAAGATCGGCCGGGTTGTCGGCAGTGGGTACGTGTCGCCAATCTGCGTTAGCTGTGCGCCTTTGAATTTCCGACACTCTGTTAGCCACGAAGGTTTTTAGAGTGTGTGGAGATGTCTTCACCCAATGGAGAACAATGGTGGAGTCGGTCCAATAGATGGTTTTATGTATTTCCACAGGTAGCGCTTGTTTTGCGGTCTCGACAAGAGAGGTTAGCAGAAGTGCTCCACATAATTCGAGTCGTGGTATTGAGATCGTTTTCAATGGGGCGACCTTGGATTTAGCGAACAAAAGAGTTGTCTCGGTGTGACCGCGTGAGTCGGTTGTACGCAGGTAGAGGCATGCTCCGTAGGCCTTTTCGCTTGCGTCACTAAAACCGTGTAGTTCGACTTTTCTTGGCGATTCAATGATTGTGCGTCGCGGGAACGTGATGTTGTTCAGCGCTGGCAATCTATTATAAAAACGTATCCATTCGGTATGGATATCCATTGGCAGCGACTCGTCCCAGTCAACCTTTATGGTCCAGATCCTTTGTAGTAGCATTTTTGCCGTAACAATTACTGGCCCGAGCAGCCCTAGTGGATCATATATCTTTGCTATTTCTGAGGTGATACTGCGTTTGGTCGAACGTGATGGTGGAGAGCAAGTTTCGACTGCGTACGTAATAGAGTCGTTTGAGGAATTCCAGACAATCCCTAAGGTTTTGAGAGTGGATGACTCTCCCAGGTATAATTTTTTGTTAATGGCCTGCTCGGGCAAGCCAGTCAGAAGAGTAAGGTCATTAGATGCCCATTGTCGTATTGTCAGTCTTGCGGTCTTGAGTATTTGTGTGAGGTCTTCGCGTAAGGATAATGCCTCTTCTATGGTCGATGTACCGGTCAGAACGTCATCCACGTAAAAGTCACGCAATAAAATCTTGCCGGCTTGAGGAAAGCGGTGGCCTTCGTCTCGACTGAGCTGTGTCAAACAGCGAATTGCAAGATATGGTGCAGCAGATAGTCCAAATGTCACAGTATTCAGCTCATAAGTTTTAATAGAACCCGTAGTATCGCGCCAGAGGATACGCTGAAATTTCCTGTCTTCCGGACGTACAAGGAACTGTCGGTACATCTTTTCAATGTCTCCCGTCAGTACGTATCGATGAATGCGGAATCTTAATAAAATGTGGAGTAGATCGTCTTGAATTTTTGGACCGGTGTGGAGAGCGTCATTTAATGCTATGCCTGAATTAGTCGTGGCAGAACCGTCGAAGACTACGCGGAGTTTGGTTGTGTCACTGGTGACCTTAACGACCCCGTGATGTGGTAGGTAATACCCCTCAGGTGACTGTTGTTCCTGTGGCAGTTCGCTCATGTGTCCGAGGTCAAGGTATTCTTGGATCACCGCGTGATACTCTTGCTTGAGTGCGGGTTCTCGTTGGAGTTTTCGCTCCAATGAATGGAGTCTTTTTTTCGCTTGTACCTTGGAGTCTCCGAGACGCGACAATTTCTCGTTGAAAGGTAAAGCCACGACGTATCTGCCGTCACGATTCCGAACTGTGTGTTCTTGGAAATGGCTTTCGCAAATTATATCAGATTCAGACAGATGCTGTCTTTGTGGGCCTTCTTCAACCTCCCAGAAACGGGTGAGGTCGAATTGTAACGCGGTGGTCGCGTGGCAAAGTGTGCCATGAGCAGGAGAAGTGACTGGCGCGCTCCCCCCGTTGACCCAACCGAGTTGCGATTTTTGAAGGTAGAGATCGGACTCATCTGGGCGTGACAAGACAATTTGGCCGACGCATAAGATTGAGAGGGCTGTTCCGGATCCTAATAACAAATCGATCGGTGCCGGTCGATGGAATTCCGGATCTGCAAGGTGCAGATTCGGCGGAATTTTTATTGTTCCGCGATCAATCTCTTGATCTGGAACGAAAGGCGCGATGTCGTTCACAATGAGGAACGTAAGCGAACGTTGGTAATTGCTTACTCGCGAAGCTATAGTAGCCTTCAGTGCGTGGGTTGCTACAGTGGTCATAGCGTTCAGAGAACCAATGGGAACCGAGCACTTCATCCGCGGGATGTTGATTTTTTGAGCAAGGCGTTCAGAAATTAAGTTAATCGATGCGCAAGTGTCGATTAATGCTCGACAATCTATCGGACGTTTATTTTTGTTGAAGATCTGGATTTGTGCCGTAACTAAAATTTCGTTTGTGATTGCGTTTATGGTGAACGCTCGATGGTAGCCCGTTCCGTTTTGTTCTCTGTGTCTTAGCCGTCATTCTGTATCGGATTGAGCGTTTATTGTTCCGCTTGTTGACGCTTGCTGCTCGAAGTGATGAAGCAACGTGTGGTGTCGTAGCTGACATATTCGGCATGAACCTCGATCGCAATTTTGCGCGCTATGCCCTGGGTGTAGGCAGTTGGTGCATAATTTGGCCCTTTCAACGGCGAACTTGCGTTTTTCGGGAGTCATTCCGCGGAATTTTTCGCAACCCCATGTGCTATGATCTCCGTAGCAGATCGGGCACTCCTTCGGTTGTGAATTTGGACGCGTTTCGTTAAAATTCGACGCGTTTTTTGATTTGTTATCGGCGGTCTGACGTGTTTTACTCGTTACGAAAGCGTGTGATCTGGCGGGTGGTCTTGTTGACTGCGGATGGCTTGTGAAGTTCGCGCTGGGGCGTGTCGATTGCGGATAGCTTGTAAAATTCGGTCTAGGGCGTAATGGCACCGCGGAGGCACTGGATGGTCCAGTTTGTGCGCAACTTGCGCGTTTCTCGAGAAAATCCAAGAGGTCCGTGTACGACGGCATGTTTTTGCCTTTTATCGTTAGTTCCCAAAGCCATGCAGTGTCGCTGCTAACCTTGGATAATATCATTGATATTAAAGAGCCGTTACATCTTGTGAAGTCTTCTCCTAGATTTTTCAAGGCTCGTAGATGCTGGTTGACCGAGTTCACGAGATCGTCTAACGCCTCTGGAGTGTCCTTTACTAATCTCGGATAATCCCTAATTGCGTCGCAATGTTTTAAGATTATTCTCCGCGGACAATCGTACTTCTTTTTGAGCAGTTCTATTGCATCGTAATAATTCGCGTCTGTCGTGTTTAACGCGGAGATGCACTTCAACGCCTTTCCGTGTAAGGTTGAACGGAGGTACTGCAGTTTTTGCAACGGAGTCAGATTTTCATTCGAGTCAATCGTTGATTTGAATGTGTCGAAATATGATACCCAATCTTCGATGTTTCCGTCGAACGATGGCAACCGCATTTCTGGTAACTTGATTGCCATCGGAGCAGTTACCGATGTCGCGAGTGACTCGACTGTTCCGCGACGTTGGGGCAAAGTTGGTTGCGCCTTTTCTATTATTTTGTTGGCTCTGACAACTATCGCGTAGTACTCGTTTTGTATCTCGTATCGGCGAGGTTCCTGGTTTTCGTCTAATGCCTCTAGCTCGGATTGTATATCATCGAAACGCTTCCAAAATTCAATGAGACCGTTCAAATGCATTTTTATAAGATCTATGTCAGGTGGTTGTTCGGTATCGACGGAATCTAAGAATTTCGAGAATGCCGTAATCTGACCGATTACACTGCCGCGCTTACGCTTTAAAGTGCTGAGAGCCGTTGCTTGAGACAAGGATGGGTTTGTCATAGGCATTTTGTGATGAAGGAGATGTTTTGGGAGATTGACGAACGAAAAACGAGCCTACCTTTGATGCGCTGAATTCAGGATGGTGAACTGGTGTCAGACACCTGGCGTTGACCCAAATCGTCAATTGCTTGGCCCACAAACTGCGACCTTCCAGATGCTGGTTGGTCCAGCCCTTGGTAATCCGGGATACTGCAAGTTGTTGGGATGCTGGTTGGTCCAGACAGGATCTCCCGATTGCAGGTGTTGTCCCGTTGTAAACGATGCGCAAGGCTGCGTTGAATCACGTTCACAAAGTCTTTTGTCCACTGTAACTGTCACTCAGTGTCATTTATTTTTTTTTGGATCACACGGCACTGATGATCCGGCTCGAAGGACCAATGTACTTTCCGACGGAGCGGGCACCTTTCGCGGCGTAGACTCTGTCGTAGAATCTATGAGGAGGCGTAAATTCCTCAATCGAGGGTGTTTCGACGACGCTACTCGGCGCGACCTTACGATCCTTTCGGATGATAAGGATGGTAAATATAAATTTGGAATTTAATGCTGCAAGGAGCAAACGGAACTATAGCGGCTGGTCCGCGTGTTGACGAGTTCCGGAGTCTAATCTCGATGTTGCCTTTGCGGGAGTTGCATTTAGACTAAAAGTTTTACCCCAACTCTCCATGCACTCGGGGTGCGTTGGCGTGGAGTGGGGGTATTCCATTTCGGGGTGGCAACGTCGCTGGATTTCGGCGGGCGAAATCACAGCTGTGGGCCCGATGTTCATCGGCCAGGGACCGTCGGATGGTCCCGCGATGCCACCTTTGTAGGTCCACGTTTTATGACAGTACGGTTGGCTGTTGAGGGCGCGAGGAAAATTCTAATGGGCAATTAAGAAAGGTTTCGTGAAGGCGACTTTCTCAAAAACAGCCCTAGAGGCCCGTGTCATAAAACGTGTATACCATCTGCACGCCAAATGTTGGGATGTGCCGATTTGTCAGTCGCGAGTAAAACTATTAAACTATTCTTGAAGGGATCGGTCCCTGGTCCCACCTTGAAATAGCGGTGCCGCGGATTTTCAAGGGGATCTTTTGTTTAACTCGCGGCTGAACAGGTATATTCTGCTATATTCTAGTATATTCAGGTATATTCTGCTATATTCTGGCATATTCTGCTATATTCTAGTATATTCAGGTATATTCTCGTATATTCTTCTATATTCTAGTAATATTATGGTATATTATGGTATATTCAAGTATATTCTGGTATATTCTGCTATATTCTGGTACATTCTCGTATATTCTTCTATTTTCTAGTAATATTATGGTATATTCTGGTATATTCTTCTATATTCTAGTAATATTATGGTATATTCGGGTATATTCTTCTATATTCTAGTAATATTATGGTATATTCTCGTATATTCTTCCATATTCGATTAATATTATGGTATATTCTGGTATATTCAAGTATATTCTGGTATACTCTGCTATATTCTAGTATATTCAGGTATATTCAGGTATATTCTGGTATATTCTTCTATATTCTAGTAATATTATGGTGTATTCTGGTATATTCTTCTATATTCTAGTAATATTATGGTATGTTCTGGTATATTCTTCTATATTCTAGTAATATTATGGTATATTCTGGTATATTCTTCTATGTTCTAGTAATATTATGGTATATTCTGGTGTATTCTTCTATATTCTAGTAATATTATGGTATATTCTGGTATATTCTTCTATATTCTAGTAATATTATGGTATATTCTCGTATATTCTTCTATATTCGAGTAATATTATGGTATATTCTCCTATATTCTAGTAATATTATCGTATATTCTCGTATATTCTTCTACATTCGAGTAATATTATGGTATATTCTCCTATATTCTAGTAATATTATCGTATATTCTCGTATATTCTTCTACATTCGAGTAATATTATGGTATATTCAAGTATATTCTGGTATATTCTGCTATATTCTAGTATATTCAGGTATATTCAGGTATATTCTGGTATATTCTAGTAATTTTTATGGTATTTTCTGGTATATTCTTCTATATTCTTACTAGAATAATATTACTATATTATGGTATATTCTGCTATATTCTTCTATATTCTAGTAATATTATGGTATATTCTCGTATATTCTTCCATATTCGAGTAATATTATGGTATATTCTGGTATAGTCAAGTATATTCTGGTATATTCTGCTATATTCTGGTACATTCTCGTATATTCTTCTATGTTCTAGTAATATTATGGTATATTCTGGTATATTCTTCTATATTCTAGTAATATTATGGTATATTCTGGTATATTCTTCTATATTCTAGTAATATTATGGTATATTCTGGTATATTCTGGTATATTCTGGTATATTCTGGTATATTCTAGTATATTCAGGTATATTCTCGTATATTCTTCTATATTCTAGTAATATTATGGTATATTTTATTATATTCTAGTATATTCAGGTATATTCTCGTATATTCTTCTATATTCTAGTAATATTATGGTATATTCTGGCATATTCTGCTATATTCTAGTATATTCAGGTATATTCTCGTATATTCTTCTATATTTGAGTAATATTATGGTATATTCTGGTATATTCAAGTATATTCTGGTATATTCTGCTATATTCAGGTATATACAGGTATATTCTGGTATATTCTTCTATATTCTAGTAATATTATGGTATATTCTGGTATATTCTTCTATATTCTAGTAATATTATGGTATGTTCTGGTATATTCTTCTATATTCTAGTAATATTATGGTATATTCTGGTATATTCTTCTATGTTCTAGTAATATTATGGTATATTCTGGTATATTCTTCTATATTCTAGTAATATTATGGTATATTCTGGTATATTCTTCTATATTCTAGTAATATTATGGTATATTCTCGTATATTCTTCTATATTCGAGTAATATTATGGTATATTCAAGTATATTCTGGTATATTCTGCTATATTCTAGTATATTCAGGTATATTCTGCTATATTCTGGCATATTCTGCTATATTCTAGTATATTCAGGTATATTCTCGTATATTCTTCTATATTCTAGTAATATTATGGTATATTATGGTATATTCAAGTATATTCTGGTATATTCTGCTATATTCTGGTACATTCTCGTATATTCTTCTATTTTCTAGTAATATTATGGTATATTCTGGTATATTCTTCTATATTCTAGTAATATTATGGTATATTCTGGTATATTCTTCTATATTCTAGTAATATTATGGTATATTCTCGTATATTCTTCCATATTCGATTAATATTATGGTATATTCTGGTATACTCTGCTATATTCTAGTATATTCAGGTATATTCAGGTATATTCTGGTATATTCTTCTATATTCTAGTAATATTATGGTATATTCTCGTATATTCTTCCATATTCGATTAATATTATGGTATATTCTGGTATATTCAAGTATATTCTGGTATACTCTGCTATATTCTAGTATATTCAGGTATATTTTGGTATATTCTTCTATATTCTAGTAATATTATGGTATATTCTGGTATATTCTTCTATATTCTAGTAATATTATGGTATATTCTCGTATATTCTTCTATATTCGAGTAATATTATGGTATATTCTGGTATATTCTGGTATATTCTGGTATATTCTGGTATATTCTAGTATATTCAGGTATATTCTCGTATATTCTTCTATATTCTAGTAATATTATGGTATATTCTGGTATATTCTTCTATATTCTAGTGATATTATGGTATATTCTGGTATATTCTTCTATATTCTAGTAATATTATGGTATATTCTGGTATATTCTTCTATGTTCTAGTAATATTATGGTATATTCTGGTATATTCTTCTATATTCTAGTAATATTATGGTATATTCTGGTATATTCTTCTATATTCTAGTAATATTATGGTATATTCTCGTATATTCTTCTATATTCGAGTAATATTATGGTATATTCTCGTATATTCTAGTAATATTATCGTATATTCTCGTATATTCTTCTACATTCGAGTAATATTATGGTATATTCTCCTATATTCTAGTAATATTATCGTATATTCTCGTATATTCTTCTACATTCGAGTAATATTATGGTATATTCAAGTATATTCTGGTATATTCTGCTATATTCTAGTATATTCAGGTATATTCTGGTATATTCTTCTATATTCTAGTAATATTATGGTATATTCTGGTATATTCTTCTATATTCTAGTAATATTATGGTATATTCTCGTATATTCTTCCATATTCGAGTAATATTATGGTATATTCTGGTATAGTCAAGTATATTCTGGTATATTCTGCTATATTCTAGTATATTCTCGAATATTCTTCTATATTCTAGTAATATTATGTTATATTCTGGTATATTCTTCTATATTCTAGTAATATTATGGTATATTCTTGTATATTCTTCTATATTCTAGTAATATTATGGTATATTCTGTTATATTCTTCTATATTCTAGTAAAATTATGGTATATTCTGGTATATTCTACTATATTCTAGTATATTCAGGTATATTCTCGTATATTCTTCTATATTCTAAAAATATTATGGTATATTTTGGTATATTCTTCCATATTCGAGTAATATTATGGTATATTCTGGTATAGTCAAGTATATTCTGGTATATTCTGCTATATTCTAGTATATTCTCGAATATTCTTCTATATTCTAGTAATATTATGGTATATTCTGGTATATTCTTCTATATTCTAGTAATATTATGGTATATTCTGTTATATTCTTCTATATTCTAGTAATATTATTTTATATTCTCGTATATTCTTCTATATTCGAGTAATATTATGGTATATTATGGTATATTCTTCTATATTCTAGTAATATTATGGTATATTCTGTTATATTCTTCTATATTCTAGTAATATTATGGTATATTATGGTATATTCTGGTATATTCTGGTATATTCTGGTATATTCTAGTATATTCAGGTATATTCTCGTATATTCTTCTATATTCTAGTAATATTATGGTATATTCTGGTATATTCTGGTACATTCTGCTATATTCTAGTATATTCAGGTATATTCTCGTATAGTCTTCTATATTCTAGTAATATTATGGTATATTCTGGCATATTCTGCTATATTCTAGTATATTCAGGTATATTCTCGTATATTCTTCTATATTCTAGTAATATTATGGTTTATTCTTTCATATTCTGCTATATTCTCGTATATTCTATTATATTCTGCTATATTCTAGTATATTTTGGTATATTCTCGTATATTCTTCTATATTCGAGTAATATTATGGTATATTATGGTATATTCAAGTATATTCTGGTATATTCTGCTATATTCTGGTATATTCTCATATAATCTTCTATATTCTAGTAAAATTATGGAATATTCTGGTATATTCTACTATATTCTAGTAATATTATGGTATATTCTGGTATATTCTTCTATATTCTAGTAATATTATGGTATATTCTGGCATATTCTGCTATATTCTAGTATATTCAGGTATATTCTCGTATATTCTTCTATATTCTAAAAATATTATGGTATATTTTGGTATATTCTTCCATATTCTAGTAATATTATGGTATATTCTGGTGTATTCTTCTATATTCTAGTAATATTATGGTATATTCTGGTATATTCTTCTATATTCTAGTAATATTATGGTATATTCTCGTATATTCTTCTATATTCGAGTAATATTATGGTATATTCTCCTATATTCTAGTAATATTATCGTATATTCTCGTATATTCTTCTACATTCGAGTAATATTATGGTATATTCTCCTATATTCTAGTAATATTATCGTATATTCTCGTATATTCTTCTACATTCGAGTAATATTATGGTATATTCAAGTATATTCTGGTATATTCTGCTATATTCTAGTATATTCAGGTATATTCAGGTATATTCTGGTATATTCTAGTAATTTTTATGGTATTTTCTGGTATATTCTTCTATATTCTAGTAATATTATGGTATATTCTGCTATATTCTTCTATATTCTAGTAATATTATGGTATATTCTCGTATATTCTTCCATATTCGAGTAATATTATGGTATATTCTGGTATAGTCAAGTATATTCTGGTATATTCTGCTATATTCTGGTACATTCTCGTATATTCTTCTATGTTCTAGTAATATTATGGTATATTCTGGTATATTCTTCTATATTCTAGTAATATTATGGTATATTCTGGTATATTCTTCTATATTCTAGTAATATTATGGTATATTCTCGTATATTCTTCCATATTCGATTAATATTATGGTATATTCTGGTATATTCAAGTATATTCTGGTATACTCAGCTATATTCTATATATATTCAGGTATATTTTGGTATATTCTTCTATATTCTAGTAATATTATGGTATATTCTGGTATATTCTTCTATATTCTAGTAATATTATGGTATATTCTCGTATATTCTTCTATATTCGAGTAATATTATGGTATATTCTGGTATATTCTGGTATATTCTGGTATATTCTGGTATATTCTAGTATATTCAGGTATATTCTCGTATATTCTTCTATATTCTAGTAATACTATGGTATATTCTGGTATATTCTTCTATATTCTAGTGATATTATGGTATATTCTGGTATATTCTTCTATATTCTAGTAATATTATGGTATATTCTGGTATATTCTTCTATGTTCTAGTAATATTATGGTATATTCTGGTATATTCTTCTATATTCTAGTAATATTATGGTATATTCTGGTATATTCTTCTATATTCTAGTAATATTATGGTATATTCTCGTATATTCTTCTATATTCGAGTAATATTATGGTATATTCTCCTATATTCTAGTAATATTTTCGTATATTCTCGTATATTCTTCTACATTCGAGTAATATTATGGTATATTCTCCTATATTCTAGTAATATTATCGTATATTCTCGTATATTCTTCTACATTCGAGTAATATTATGGTATATTCAAGTATATTCTGGTATATTCTGCTATATTCTAGTATATTCAGGTATATTCTGGTATATTCTTCTATATTCTAGTAATATTATGGTATATTCTGGTATATTCTTCTATATTCTAGTAATATTATGGTATATTCTCGTATATTCTTCCATATTCGAGTAATATTATGGTATATTCTGGTATAGTCAAGTATATTCTGGTATATTCTGCTATATTCTAGTATATTCTCGAATATTCTTCTATATTCTAGTAATATTATGGTATATTCTGGTATATTCTTCTATATTCTAGTAATATTATGGTATATTCTTGTATATTCTTCTATATTCTAGTAATATTATGGTATATTCTGGTATAGTCAAGTATATTCTGGTATATTCTGCTATATTCTAGTATATTCTCGAATATTCTTCTATATTATAGTAATATTATGGTATATTCTGGTATATTCTTCTATATTCTAGTAATATTATGGTATATTCTGTTATATTCTTCTATATTCTAGTAATATTATTTTATATTCTCGTATATTCTTCTATATTCGAGTAGTATTATGGTATATTATGGTATATTCTTCTATATTCTAGTAATATTATGGTATATTCTCGTATATTCTTCTATATTCGAGTAATATTATGGTATATTATGGTATATTCTGGTATATTCTGGTATATTCTGGTATATTCTAGTATATTCAGGTATATTCTCGTATATTCTTCTATATTCTAGTAATATTATGGTATATTCTGGTATATTCTGGTACATTCTGCTATATTCTAGTATATTCAGGTATATTCTCGTATAGTCTTCTATATTCTAGTAATATTATGGTATATTCTGGCATATTCTGCTATATTCTAGTATATTCAGGTATATTCTCGTATATTCTTCTATATTCTAGTAATATTATGGTTTATTCTTTCATATTCTGCTATATTCTCGTATATTCTATTATATTCTGCTATATTCTAGTATATTTTGGTATATTCTCGTATATTCTTCTATATTCGAGTAATATTATGGTATATTATGGTATATTCAAGTATATTCTGGTATATTCTGCTATATTCTGGTATATTCTCGTATATTCTTCTATATTCTAGTAAAATTATGGTATATTCTGGTATATTCTACTATATTCTAGTAATATTATGGTATATTCTGGTATATTCTTCTATATTCTAGTAATATTATGGTATATTCTGGCATATTCTGCTATATTCTAGTATATTCAGGTATATTCTCGTATATTCTTCTATATTCTAAAAATATTATGGTATATTTTGGTATATTCTTCCATATTCGAGTAATATTATGGTATATTCTGGTATAGTCAAGTATATTCTGGTATATTCTGCTATATTCTAGTATATTCTCGAATATTCTTCTATATTCTAGTAATATTATGGTATATTCTGGTATATTCTTCTATATTCTAGTAATATTATGGTATATTCTGTTATATTCTTCTATATTCTACTAATATTATTTTATATTCTCGTATATTCTTCTATATTCTAGTAATATTATGGTATATTATGGTATATTCAAGTATATTCTGGTATATTCTGCTATATTCTGGTACATTCTCGTATATTCTTCTATTTTCTAGTAATATTATGGTATATTCTGGTATATTCTTCTATATTCTAGTAATATTATGGTATATTCTGGTGTATTCTTCTATATTCTAGTAATATTATGGTATATTCTGGTATATTCTTCTATATTCTAGTAATATTATGGTATATTCTCGTATATTCTTCTATATTCGAGTAATATTATTGTATATTCTCCTATATTCTAGTAATATTATCGTATATTCTCGTATATTCTTCTACATTCGAGTAATATTATGGTATATTCTCCTATATTCTAGTAATATTATCGTATATTCTCGTATATTCTTCTACATTCGAGTAATATTATGGTATATTCAAGTATATTCTGGTATATTCTGCTATATTCTAGTATATTCAGGTATATTCAGGTATATTCTGGTATATTCTAGTAATTTTTATGGTATTTTCTGGTATATTCTTCTATATTCTAGTAATATTATGGTATATTCTGCTATATTCTTCTATATTCTAGTAATATTATGGTATATTCTCGTATATTCTTCCATATTCGAGTAATATTATGGTATATTCTGGTATAGTCAAGTATATTCTGGTATATTCTGCTATATTCTGGTACATTCTCGTATATTCTTCTATGTTCTAGTAATATTATGGTATATTCTGGTATATTCTTCTATATTCTAGTAATATTATGGTATATTCTGGTATATTCTTCTATATTCTAGTAATATTATGGTATATTCTCGTATATTCTTCCATATTCGATTAATATTATGGTATATTCTGGTATATTCAAGTATATTCTGGTATACTCAGCTATATTCTAGTATATTCAGGTATATTTTGGTATATTCTTCTATATTCTAGTAATATTATGGTATATTCTCGTATATTCTTCTATATTCGAGTAATATTATGGTATATTCTGGTATATTCTGGTATATTCTAGTATATTCAGGTATATTCTCGTATATTCTTCTATATTCTAGTAATATTATGGTATATTCTGGTATATTCTTCTATATTCTAGTGATATTATGGTATATTCTGGTATATTCTTCTATATTCTAGTAATATTATGGTATATTCTGGTATATTCTTCTATGTTCTAGTAATATTATGGTATATTCTGGTATATTCTTCTATATTCTAGTAATATTATGGTATATTCTGGTATATTCTTCTATATTCTAGTAATATTATGGTATATTCTCGTATATTCTTCTATATTCGAGTAATATTATGGTATATTCTCCTATATTCTAGTAATATTTTCGTATATTCTCGTATATTCTTCTACATTCGAGTAATATTATGGTATATTCTCCTATATTCTAGTTATATTATCGTATATTCTCGTATATTCTTCTACATTCGAGTAATATTATGGTATATTCAAGTATATTCTGGTATATTCTGCTATATTCTAGTATATTCAGGTATATTCTGGTATATTCTTCTATATTCTAGTAATATTATGGTATATTCTGGTATATTCTTCTATATTCTAGTAATATTATGGTATATTCTCGTATATTCTTCCATATTCGAGTAATATTATGGTATATTCTGGTATAGTCAAGTATATTCTGGTATATTCTGCTATATTCTAGTATATTCTCGAATATTCTTCTATATTCTAGTAATATTATGGTATATTCTGGTATATTCTTCTATATTCTAGTAATATTATGGTATATTCTTGTATATTCTTCTATATTCTAGTAATATTATGGTATATTCTGTTATATTCTTCTATATTCTAGTAAAATTATGGTATATTCTGGTATATTCTACTATATTCTAGTATATTCAGGTATATTCTCGTATATTCTTCTATATTCTAAAAATATTATGGTATATTTTGGTATATTCTTCCATATTCGAGTAATATTATGGTATATTCTGGTATAGTCAAGTATATTCTGGTATATTCTGCTATATTCTAGTATTTTCTCGAATATTCTTCTATATTCTAGTAATATTATGGTATATTCTGGTATATTCTTCTATATTCTAGTAATATTATGGTATATTCTGTTATATTCTTCTATATTCCAGTAATATTATTTTATATTCTCGTATATTCTTCTATATTCGAGTAATATTATGGTATATTATGGTATATTCTTCTATATTCTAGTAATATTATGGTATATTCTCGTATATTCTTCTATATTCGAGTAATATTATGGTATATTATGGTATATTCTGGTATATTCTGGTATATTCTGGTATATTCTAGTATATTCAGGTATATTCTCGTATATTCTTCTATATTCTAGTAATATTATGGTATATTCTGGTATATTCTGGTACATTCTGCTATATTCTAGTATATTCAGGTATATTCTCGTATAGTCTTCTATATTCTAGTAATATTATGGTATATTCTGGCATATTCTGCTATATTCTAGTATATTCAGGTATATTCTCGTATATTCTTCTATATTCTAGTAATATTATGGTTTATTCTTTCATATTCTGCTATATTCTCGTATATTCTATTATATTCTGCTATATTCTAGTATATTTTGGTATATTCTCGTATATTCTTCTATATTCGAGTAATATTATGGTATATTATGGTATATTCAAGTATATTCTGGTATATTCTGCTATATTCTGGTATATTCTCATATAATCTTCTATATTCTAGTAAAATTATGGTATATTCTGGTATATTCTACTATATTCTAGTAATATTATGGTATATTCTGGTATATTCTTCTATATTCTAGTAATATTATGGTATATTCTGGCATATTCTGCTATATTCTAGTATATTCAGGTATATTCTCGTATATTCTTCTATATTCTAAAAATATTATGGTATATTTTGGTATATTCTTCCATATTCGAGTAATATTATGGTATATTCTGGTATAGTCAAGTATATTCTGGTATATTCTGCTATATTCTAGTATATTCTCGAATATTCTTCTATATTCTAGTAATATTATGGTATATTCTGGTATATTCTTCTATATTCTAGTAATATTATGGTATATTCTGTTATATTCTTCTATATTCTACTAATATTATTTTATATTCTCGTATATTCTTCTATATTCTAGTAATATTATGGTATATTATGGTATATTCAAGTATATTCTGGTATATTCTGCTATATTCTGGTACATTCTCGTATATTCTTCTATTTTCTAGTAATATTATGGTATATTCTGGTATATTCTTCTATATTCTAGTAATATTATGGTATATTCTGGTATATTCTTCTATATTCTAGTAATATTATGGTATATTCTCGTATATTCTTCCATATTCGATTAATATTATGGTATATTCTGGTATATTCAAGTATATTCTGGTATACTCAGCTATATTCTAGTATATTCAGGTATATTTTGGTATATTCTTCTATATTCTAGTAATATTATGGTATATTCTCGTATATTCTTCTATATTCGAGTAATATTATGGTATATTCTGGTATATTCTGGTATATTCTGGTATATTCTAGTATATTCAGGTATATTCTCGTATATTCTTCTATATTCTAGTAATATTATGGTATATTCTGGTATATTCTTCTATATTCTAGTGATATTATGGTATATTCTGGTATATTCTTCTATATTCTAGTAATATTATGGTATATTCTGGTATATTCTTCTATGTTCTAGTAATATTATGGTATATTCTGGTATATTCTTCTATATTCTAGTAATATTATGGTATATTCTGGTATATTCTTCTATATTCTAGTAATATTATGGTATATTCTCGTATATTCTTCTATATTCGAGTAATATTATGGTATATTCTCCTATATTCTAGTAATATTTTCGTATATTCTCGTATATTCTTCTACATTCGAGTAATATTATGGTATATTCTCCTATATTCTAGTAATATTATCGTATATTCTCGTATATTCTTCTACATTCGAGTAATATTATGGTATATTCAAGTATATTCTGGTATATTCTGCTATATTCTAGTATATTCAGGTATATTCTGGTATATTCTTCTATATTCTAGTAATATTATGGTATATTCTGGTATATTCTTCTATATTCTAGTAATATTATGGTATATTCTCGTATATTCTTCCATATTCGAGTAATATTATGGTATATTCTGGTATAGTCAAGTATATTCTGGTATATTCTGCTATATTCTAGTATATTCTCGAATATTCTTCTATATTCTAGTAATATTATGGTATATTCTGGTATATTCTTCTATATTCTAGTAATATTATGGTATATTCTTGTATATTCTTCTATATTCTAGTAATATTATGGTATATTCTGGTATAGTCAAGTATATTCTGGTATATTCTGCTATATTCTAGTATATTCTCGAATATTCTTCTATATTATAGTAATATTATGGTATATTCTGGTATATTCTTCTATATTCTAGTAATATTATGGTATATTCTGTTATATTCTTCTATATTCTAGTAATATTATTTTATATTCTCGTATATTCTTCTATATTCGAGTAATATTATGGTATATTATGGTATATTCTTCTATATTCTAGTAATATTATGGTATATTCTCGTATATTCTTCTATATTCGAGTAATATTATGGTATATTATGGTATATTCTGGTATATTCTGGTATATTCTGGTATATTCTAGTATATTCAGCTATATTCTCGTATATTCTTCTATATTCTAGTAATATTATGGTATATTCTGGTATATTTCTGGTACATTCTGCTATATTCTAGTATATTCAGGTATATTCTCGTATAGTCTTCTATATTCTAGTAATATTATGGTATATTCTGGCATATTCTGCTATATTCTAGTATATTCAGGTATATTCTCGTATATTCTTCTATATTCTAGTAATATTATGGTTTATTCTTTCATATTCTGCTATATTCTCGTATATTCTATTATATTCTGCTATATTCTAGTATATTTTGGTATATTCTCGTATATTCTTCTATATTCGAGT
Source organism: Halictus rubicundus (assembly GCF_050948215.1). Classification (NCBI taxonomy): domain Eukaryota; kingdom Metazoa; phylum Arthropoda; class Insecta; order Hymenoptera; family Halictidae; genus Halictus; species Halictus rubicundus. Next base: position 45,715 of record NW_027489407.1, read on the forward strand.
AATATTATGGTATATTATGGTATATTCAAGTATATTCTGGTATATTCTGCTATATTCTGGTATATTCTCGTATATTCTTCTATATTCTAGTAAAATTATGGTATATTCTGGCATATTCTGCTATATTCTAGTATATTCAGGTATATTCTCGTATATTCTTCTATATTCTAAAAATATTATGGTATATTTTGGTATATTCTTCCATATTCGAGTAATATTATGGTATATTCTGGTATAGTCAAGTA